>NW_028129179.1:12500-15000 GCF_055761805.1 Camellia sinensis
ATCTTTGATTAGTTTGATGCCTACTCGTATGAACTAATGAAATACCTATGGTTTGATACATAATAAACTGTCCATCATTTTTTACAGACAGACGAAGGGGTTCGATAATTAATATCCCCCTTTTCATCAATTCTGTAAGAGTTAAATTCTTCTGAATCAGCATTATATCCAGATTCATTTCTCTCCTTTGAATAGAGGATATAGTAATTTTTCTTGGATTTCTCAGTCTAAGCAGGAGACAATATACTTTGATATTATTGATCATTCTTTGATTCAAAGCATTATCCCATCTCAATTGAAAAAGTAAATACTTTTTCAGGAAGAAATCTAGTTCTGCTTCGGTATTGCTCTTGTATTGTTTTTTCTTTTTACGGTTTTTCATGTTTGATTCTGAATAATCTTCTTCAATATCTTTTTGTTCGGTTGAGGGAACAGATACAAGATTTACTTGGTTTTGTGCATTTGATCTAAGATCTCTTTGGCCTGCAGATTCTTTTTCTTTTTTATTTTTATTCTTTAATTCCATTTTTTTTTTTTCATTCGAGGGTATAACCCCCTTTTGCTTTCTATTGATGTTTTTATTTTCACTACCATTTTCATTTATATTAAAAAAAAGTAATTTGCTTGGTATAAACCACGGTTTCATTTTATATGCATTATAAAGTAGTACAAATTCTGGGAAGAACCAAAGTTTCAGATTCGATATAGGACGACTTAGTATTTCTTCATTCATTCCCATCCAATCAAAAAATATTTTTTTTTGATTGGGTGAATTGATTTCTTGATCCTGAGGAATCGTAAGATAAAAAAGATCTTTTTTATCAATTTTATCAATTATTTGATAATTATTAGTCCCGGTTTTAGTATTTTTATTCTTGTTGGTATCGATCTTGATCCAGGCCTCAATATCGATTTTCTTTTTAAGACAAAAATGGAGAATTTTCCAATCAAAATATTTTCGATCCGGATTTTTTTCCATATACATAATATCACTTTTTCCTAAATAATTTTTGATAGGGATATCCCCTAGTATATCAAAAAATTTGCCCTTATGTTTATGTGTGTTGTAATTATAAAAACTCTCTCGATTCTTATTTACTTGGAATGGTGATCCATAAATATATGGGTCCCTCTTATTTTCATAATTAATAGATCTATAAGATAAAAGATTATATCTATAGTATTTTTGAAAATTCTCATTTTGATTTGGTAATGAATATACTTCGTAATCGTTTTGTTTTTTGTAATGAATTAATAGGTCTTTTTCATATGAATTCTCTTTGTTTAAATCTTGATTTTGAATTGTACGACATTTATTGATTCTATTTTTCCATTTTGCTGCTATTAATCTAGACCATCTAATCTGAGATAAATGGTATTGATAATGACCTCTTAACCAGTTTTTCCATTGATTTATTCCAGAATTCCGAAGTTTCTTATGTCTTAATTCATAATGAATTATTCCTTGTTTTCCAAAATAATCTTTTATTGAAGTCTTAAGAAAAAAAGACGTTCCGTGATATTGAAGAATAGATCTTAACTTATACAAGTTAAGAACTTGTGTTTGTGATATTTTGTAAAATACATATGCTTGTGACAAGGAGGATAAGTCAAAAAAATTCTGTGAATTCTTATTACTAATATTATAAAGTGACTTTTTTATAGTCGAAATAAAATTCATTTTATTTTGATTTGTTTTATTAATTCTTTTTTTATTTTTTTTATTATTGTAAATGGATTTATCAATCATTTTTTTTGTTGATTCAACAAAAAGTTGTATATTAATTCTGGGAATATTAATAATAGATAGAAGGATATCTGCGTATATCCTTTCAGTGAAAAATTTTATAAAATAATGTAATTTACGGATTAATCGAGTATTTCTTCTTTTTAATATTTGCCAATTTGGTGATTCCAATCTTTTAGCATTATAACTTGTTTTATTAGGACTATCATTTATTTCTGGAGTCACTTTTTTTTTATTTTTTGTAATTCTTTTTATTTGATTTCTGATTGTGCTTGTTCTATCAGTCAGATCTTTCATTTTTTTTTCTGTCAGTAAAAAATTTGTCCAATATGTAGATTGAATTCGACTAAAGGATTTATGAATTATATGATTGCGGGTTATAGAATCTTTTTCTTTTTTTTTTTTAGTTTCGCTTGATTTATATATTTCTCTCAATCTAAATAATAGAATTGGATTTACTTTTGAGAGTTCTTTTTTTATTTTTTTTAAAAACGGAATGCCCTTGATAATCCATTTTTTTGTTTTTTTTGAGATATTTAGAAATTTTGTTCTTTCTTTTAAAACTTTTAGAAATATAAAATACTTTTTTTTCAATTTTCCAATTTTTTTTTCGAGTTTCTTAAAAATGGGTTCAAAAAAGGAAGGCCGTTTTTGGGGAGAACCAAAAGGAAGTTCAGCTTCCATTCCCCAAACCGTTAAAAAAAAAAAATCATCTTTTTGTCCTTTCTTTTTGATTCGATCTATATGAGAGGA
>NW_028129180.1:62500-65000 GCF_055761805.1 Camellia sinensis
AGTGGACTAAAGCGGCGGATTGCTAATCCGTTGTACGAGTTATTTGTACCGAGGGTTCGAATCCCTCTCTTTCCGTTTCCCTTGATGACTTGATATTTGATTTATCTTTCAAATTGTTCAAATCCCTTTTCCTTTTTCGTAGTTAAACGTGTGAAATAGATAAAACCCTAAGAAAATTTGAAAATCAAGCAAGGAAAGCGAAAATCCTTTTTTTTTTTATTCTTCACGTCCAGGATTACGTCCTGGATCATTAGATAGGAATCCGAAGATGAAGAGAGAAACAAAGAATATAACTACTGTGTAAACGAAAAGTTTGAGAGTAAGCATTACACAATCTCCAAATTTTTTGGAAAAAAAAAAAAGAGAATAGATCGTCTATTTTTATACCACATATTCTCTTTTGACACCAAGAAATGAAGTGCTTTCTAGAAATAGAAAATAATTTTCAGAAATTTAAATTCATTTGTCATAAGAGTCTTTCATTACTAAAATTTTCTTTCATACCCAGAATTAGATATTCTGGAGGACCTTATTAGGGTTAGTGTCTTTCATTGGAAAAGAAAAAGAGTCAGAATGGGGAAATGGGGTGATTCAGATTTATCGCATCTATCCAAGAGTTTCAATGTTTGAATTGAGAGTTCATATTGTAAGACTTATCTGATCTTATCAATTGTTAGAATTTCTGGAAAAAATCATGAATTTTCTAGGATAATATTAAAGATCTCATCGAAAACTTACGGCAGCTTGCCAAACAAAGGCTAAGAGAAAAAAAAAGCACAGGTATGACTGGCATAACATCTACAATTGGATTCAAAAAAGCATAGGCCTCGGGCAATTTGGCGAAGAAAAAACTACTCGAATAAAGGGCAGAATTAATACAGATACAGATCAAACTAAAGATATTAAGCATAACAGACATTTTGTTCTTGGAGATAATTGCATTTTGATTGAGTTTTTGATATAAGTAAAAACGAAGAAAGTAAGGTAGACAAAAAATCCTTCTTTTTCTTTGAATTCACCCAATCAAAAATCCTCCCATTCTCAAAGGAGAATAGAAGAAATTATACTTTCATACAATATCTTAATTGAATTATATGTAATGATCAATAAATTGAATTAATTCTATATCTATACGTGTCAAAATCCTAGCAACAATCTAATCTATTCTTAGATATTTGGACTTGAATTGACGACCAACCAATACCAACATTATTCTTTATTAGCGCCGAATAGAAATGAAAATGGGGCGTGGCCAAGTGGTAAGGCAACGGGTTTTGGTCCCGTTATTCGGAGGTTCGAATCCTTCCGTCCCAGAGCATATTCCATTCTATTAGAATAAAGATTCTTTTTTGAACAACTTTCTTTTTAAATTTTAAAGGTCTAATATTGGATAGAATGTGATTCTTCTTTCTGCTTTTTAATGATTCTTCTCTGAATCATATCTTTCTTTCACAAACTTGAATTGAATCGAGTTCAAATGACACACAGATTTAACTGAATCTATTTATAATCCAGATAAGATAGGAACATAGAGCACAAGGATTTGAATTCAAAAATAATTGGGCGGGCTTTTCATCATATGTTTATTCTCTTCATATTTATATTGAGGGAAGTTAGTTACTTAGAAAAACCTTCCGTCCCATATTGAATTTTCAACGATGCATTTTTAATCGAAATGCGAAAGAACCTATATTTCCTATCTCTTATTCCCTATTCTTTAAATGAAGTAGTCCAATTATTAATTCTCTGTGGATCTCTGAATTTCTAACCAAGAGGGAGTTCTTGGTACTATAATTGAATTCTATTAAGGGGATTCAATCTCTTTCTTAAGACTGGGTTAGGGTAAAAAGGGGAGCAAAGACTTAATCTATACTTGTTTGGCTTTATCTGTCCGAATCTTATTAATAAACAATCAAGTTACATATGTAATCGATGTATTTTATTTGAACTTCATTTTTAGGTATTTCATGTTTGGTTCTAATGAATAATTGTAAATCTATGTAAGGATTGAGATAGGGGTGATTCATACATTTTATTCACTTTACTTTATGACAAGATTATAGAAAGATTACGGAATCTCAAGTCAAACAAAATACCAAAATACGTATATAAAATGAGGAAATGCATAGCCTGTATGTATATATTGTTATCGCTCTATTTCAGTGACAGTAGTTTTTCTTTGTGAAAAAAAAATGGGATCTCTTAAATTTGAAAATTTAAATATTTAACATAGAATATCTATAAGAGTGACAATTGTTCAGTCTATCTGATAAATCCCCATTCTTTCATCTAATTAAGAAAATCAGAATCGAAAGAATAAGGACTTAAATCTTACCTTACATCAGTCTTTTTTATTCATTTATTCATCTCAGGAGAAAAAAGAGAAATTTGATTTATTGTTCGATCTATCTATCTGCTTTAAATCATTGATGATTCCATTCCAAAAGAAATAGAAATTTCTCTCTTTTATGATGATCAAATGCGGTTCTTACTGTAAAAC
>NW_028129181.1:0-2500 GCF_055761805.1 Camellia sinensis
AAAAATTTGAATTTAATTAATTTATCTCTATCAAGATCTTTATTTTCATCAAAAAATCGACTCCAATTTTTGACCTTGTTCCCATTGCAAAATATTGGATTTCTATTCACATCATGCTTAGTCTTTGAATTGAAACAAATTAGAATTCTCAATTCTCTACGACATCTAGACGATAAAATATTTTCAGGAACAAGCAAATCATAATGATTTTTTTTTCTATTTCCGGTTATCCTTTGATGATGCCTTGAAATGGATTCATCAAAATCCTTATCCTTCTTATCAACATATCTTTGTTCTCGGTATCTTTGATTAGTTTGATGCCTACTCGTATGAACTAATGAAATACCTATGGTTTGATACATAATAAACTGTCCATCATTTTTTACAGACAGACGAAGGGGTTCGATAATTAATATCCCCCTTTTCATCAATTCTGTAAGAGTTAAATTCTTCTGAATCAGCATTATATCCAGATTCATTTCTCTCCTTTGAATAGAGGATATAGTAATTTTTCTTGGATTTCTCAGTCTAAGCAGGAGACAATATACTTTGATATTATTGATCATTCTTTGATTCAAAGCATTATCCCATCTCAATTGAAAAAGTAAATACTTTTTCAGGAAGAAATCTAGTTCTGCTTCGGTATTGCTCTTGTATTGTTTTTTCTTTTTACGGTTTTTCATGTTTGATTCTGAATAATCTTCTTCAATATCTTTTTGTTCGGTTGAGGGAACAGATACAAGATTTACTTGGTTTTGTGCATTTGATCTAAGATCTCTTTGGCCTGCAGATTCTTTTTCTTTTTTATTTTTATTCTTTAATTCCATTTTTTTTTTTTCATTCGAGGGTATAACCCCCTTTTGCTTTCTATTGATGTTTTTATTTTCACTACCATTTTCATTTATATTAAAAAAAAGTAATTTGCTTGGTATAAACCACGGTTTCATTTTATATGCATTATAAAGTAGTACAAATTCTGGGAAGAACCAAAGTTTCAGATTCGATATAGGACGACTTAGTATTTCTTCATTCATTCCCATCCAATCAAAAAATATTTTTTTTTGATTGGGTGAATTGATTTCTTGATCCTGAGGAATCGTAAGATAAAAAAGATCTTTTTTATCAATTTTATCAATTATTTGATAATTATTAGTCCCGGTTTTAGTATTTTTATTCTTGTTGGTATCGATCTTGATCCAGGCCTCAATATCGATTTTCTTTTTAAGACAAAAATGGAGAATTTTCCAATCAAAATATTTTCGATCCGGATTTTTTTCCATATACATAATATCACTTTTTCCTAAATAATTTTTGATAGGGATATCCCCTAGTATATCAAAAAATTTGCCCTTATGTTTATGTGTGTTGTAATTATAAAAACTCTCTCGATTCTTATTTACTTGGAATGGTGATCCATAAATATATGGGTCCCTCTTATTTTCATAATTAATAGATCTATAAGATAAAAGATTATATCTATAGTATTTTTGAAAATTCTCATTTTGATTTGGTAATGAATATACTTCGTAATCGTTTTGTTTTTTGTAATGAATTAATAGGTCTTTTTCATATGAATTCTCTTTGTTTAAATCTTGATTTTGAATTGTACGACATTTATTGATTCTATTTTTCCATTTTGCTGCTATTAATCTAGACCATCTAATCTGAGATAAATGGTATTGATAATGACCTCTTAACCAGTTTTTCCATTGATTTATTCCAGAATTCCGAAGTTTCTTATGTCTTAATTCATAATGAATTATTCCTTGTTTTCCAAAATAATCTTTTATTGAAGTCTTAAGAAAAAAAGACGTTCCGTGATATTGAAGAATAGATCTTAACTTATACAAGTTAAGAACTTGTGTTTGTGATATTTTGTAAAATACATATGCTTGTGACAAGGAGGATAAGTCAAAAAAATTCTGTGAATTCTTATTACTAATATTATAAAGTGACTTTTTTATAGTCGAAATAAAATTCATTTTATTTTGATTTGTTTTATTAATTCTTTTTTTATTTTTTTTATTATTGTAAATGGATTTATCAATCATTTTTTTTGTTGATTCAACAAAAAGTTGTATATTAATTCTGGGAATATTAATAATAGATAGAAGGATATCTGCGTATATCCTTTCAGTGAAAAATTTTATAAAATAATGTAATTTACGGATTAATCGAGTATTTCTTCTTTTTAATATTTGCCAATTTGGTGATTCCAATCTTTTAGCATTATAACTTGTTTTATTAGGACTATCATTTATTTCTGGAGTCACTTTTTTTTTATTTTTTGTAATTCTTTTTATTTGATTTCTGATTGTGCTTGTTCTATCAGTCAGATCTTTCATTTTTTTTTCTGTCAGTAAAAAATTTGTCCAATATGTAGATTGAATTCGACTAAAGGATTTATGAATTATATGATTGCGGGTTATAGAATCTTTTTCTTTTTTTTTTTTAGTTTCGCTTGATTTATATATTTCTCTCAATCTAAATAATAGAATTG
>NW_028129182.1:45000-47500 GCF_055761805.1 Camellia sinensis
GAAAAAAAAGTATTTTATATTTCTAAAAGTTTTAAAAGAAAGAACAAAATTTCTAAATATCTCAAAAAAAACAAAAAAATGGATTATCAAGGGCATTCCGTTTTTAAAAAAAATAAAAAAAGAACTCTCAAAAGTAAATCCAATTCTATTATTTAGATTGAGAGAAATATATAAATCAAGCGAAACTAAAAAAAAAAAAGAAAAAGATTCTATAACCCGCAATCATATAATTCATAAATCCTTTAGTCGAATTCAATCTACATATTGGACAAATTTTTTACTGACAGAAAAAAAAATGAAAGATCTGACTGATAGAACAAGCACAATCAGAAATCAAATAAAAAGAATTACAAAAAATAAAAAAAAAGTGACTCCAGAAATAAATGATAGTCCTAATAAAACAAGTTATAATGCTAAAAGATTGGAATCACCAAATTGGCAAATATTAAAAAGAAGAAATACTCGATTAATCCGTAAATTACATTATTTTATAAAATTTTTCACTGAAAGGATATACGCAGATATCCTTCTATCTATTATTAATATTCCCAGAATTAATATACAACTTTTTGTTGAATCAACAAAAAAAATGATTGATAAATCCATTTACAATAATAAAAAAAATAAAAAAAGAATTAATAAAACAAATCAAAATAAAATGAATTTTATTTCGACTATAAAAAAGTCACTTTATAATATTAGTAATAAGAATTCACAGAATTTTTTTGACTTATCCTCCTTGTCACAAGCATATGTATTTTACAAAATATCACAAACACAAGTTCTTAACTTGTATAAGTTAAGATCTATTCTTCAATATCACGGAACGTCTTTTTTTCTTAAGACTTCAATAAAAGTTATTTTGGAAAACAAGGAATAATTCATTATGAATTAAGACATAAGAAACTTCGGAATTCTGGAATAAATCAATGGAAAAACTGGTTAAGAGGTCATTATCAATACCATTTATCTCAGATTAGATGGTCTAGATTAATAGCAGCAAAATGGAAAAATAGAATCAATAAATGTCGTACAATTCAAAATCAAGATTTAAACAAAGAGAATTCATATGAAAAAGACCTATTAATTCATTACAAAAAACAAAACGATTACGAAGTATATTCATTACCAAATCAAAATGAGAATTTTCAAAAATACTATAGATATAATCTTTTATCTTATAGATCTATTAATTATGAAAATAAGAGGGACCCATATATTTATGGATCACCATTCCAAGTAAATAAGAATCGAGAGAGTTTTTATAATTACAACACACATAAACATAAGGGCAAATTTTTTGATATACTAGGGGATATCCCTATCAAAAATTATTTAGGAAAAAGTGATATTATGTATATGGAAAAAAATCCGGATCGAAAATATTTTGATTGGAAAATTCTCCATTTTTGTCTTAAAAAGAAAATCGATATTGAGGCCTGGATCAAGATCGATACCAACAAGAATAAAAATACTAAAACCGGGACTAATAATTATCAAATAATTGATAAAATTGATAAAAAAGATCTTTTTTATCTTACGATTCCTCAGGATCAAGAAATCAATTCACCCAATCAAAAAAAAATATTTTTTGATTGGATGGGAATGAATGAAGAAATACTAAGTCGTCCTATATCGAATCTGAAACTTTGGTTCTTCCCAGAATTTGTACTACTTTATAATGCATATAAAATGAAACCGTGGTTTATACCAAGCAAATTACTTTTTTTTAATATAAATGAAAATGGTAGTGAAAATAAAAACATCAATAGAAAGCAAAAGGGGGTTATACCCTCGAATGAAAAAAAAAAAATGGAATTAAAGAATAAAAATAAAAAAGAAAAAGAATCTGCAGGCCAAAGAGATCTTAGATCAAATGCACAAAACCAAGTAAATCTTGTATCTGTTCCCTCAACCGAACAAAAAGATATTGAAGAAGATTATTCAGAATCAAACATGAAAAACCGTAAAAAGAAAAAACAATACAAGAGCAATACCGAAGCAGAACTAGATTTCTTCCTGAAAAAGTATTTACTTTTTCAATTGAGATGGGATAATGCTTTGAATCAAAGAATGATCAATAATATCAAAGTATATTGTCTCCTGCTTAGACTGAGAAATCCAAGAAAAATTACTATATCCTCTATTCAAAGGAGAGAAATGAATCTGGATATAATGCTGATTCAGAAGAATTTAACTCTTACAGAATTGATGAAAAGGGGGATATTAATTATCGAACCCCTTCGTCTGTCTGTAAAAAATGATGGACAGTTTATTATGTATCAAACCATAGGTATTTCATTAGTTCATACGAGTAGGCATCAAACTAATCAAAGATACCGAGAACAAAGATATGTTGATAAGAAGGATAAGGATTTTGATGAATCCATTTCAAGGCATCATCAAAGGATAACCGGAAATAGAAAAAAAAATCATTATGATTTGCTTGTTCCTGAAAATATTTTATCGTCTAGATGTCGTAGAGAATTGAGAATTCTAA
>NW_028129184.1:10000-12500 GCF_055761805.1 Camellia sinensis
GAATTTCTTTCTCTGGATTTACTTGAAAAAAGGATTCGATTGTGTAATGATGAGCCTAAAAAAGAATACTTGCCCAAAATATATGATCCTTTCTTGAATGGACCACATCGTGGAACAATACAAAATTTGTTTTCACCTTTAATCATAAATGAAACTTCAATAGAAAATTTCATAGAAAAAAATAAGATTCATACTATCTTTCTTACTGATACGGATTCTCGAGAATTTAAAGATAAAACAGATATATTTGATAACAACCCATTATCAACAAAAATGAGTTATTTCTTGACTTTAATCAGTGAACTTAAATCAAATTTGAATTTGAAAGGATCTTCTTTATTTTCAGAACAAGGAAGAATGGATTCCGAAAATAAAACAAAATTTTTATTCAATGCAATTAGAAGTGATCTTAATGATCAAAAAAAAAAAAAAAAATCTATTGGAATAAAAGAAATCAGTAAAAAAGTCCCTCGATGGTCATACAAATTAATCAACGAATTAGAACAACAGGAAGGAGAAAGTGAAGAAGAAGTACCAATAGATTATCAGATTCGTTCAAGAAAAGCCAAACGTGTAGTGATTTTTACTGATAACCGGGGAAATACCGATCCTAATAATAAGGATACTAATAATTCTAATAAAAGAGACGAAGTAGCTTTGATACGATATTCGCAACAATCTGATTTTCGTCGAGACATAATCAAAGGTTCAATGCGAGCCCAAAGATGTAAAACAGTTATTTGGGAATTTTTTCAAGCAAATGCACATTCTCCGCTTTTTTTGGACAGAATAGACAAATCACACCCTTTTTTTTTTGATATCTCCGAACTGATAAAACTCATTTTTAGAAATTGTATAGGAAAGGGAGCAGAATTCAAAATTTCAGATTATACAGAAGAAGAAATAAAAGAAAGGGAAAAAAAGGAAAAGGACAAAAAAGAAGAGAACAAAAGAAAAGAGAAAGCGCGGATAGAAGTAGCAGAAGCCTGGGATACCATTCCATTTGCTCAAGTAATAAGAGGTTCCATGTTAATAACTCAATCGATTCTTAGAAAATATATTATATTACCGTCATTGATAATAGCTAAAAATATTGGCCGTATGCTATTATTACAATTTCCTGAGTGGTCTGAGGATTTAAATGAATGGAATAAAGAAATGCATGTTAAATGCACCTATAATGGTGTTCAATTATCAGAAACAGAATTTCCGAAAAATTGGTTAATAGACGGTATTCAAATAAAGATGCTATTTCCTTTCTGTCTGAAACCCTGGCACAGATCTAAGCCACGGTCCTCTCATATAGATCGAATCAAAAAGAAAGGACAAAAAGATGATTTTTTTTTTTTAACGGTTTGGGGAATGGAAGCTGAACTTCCTTTTGGTTCTCCCCAAAAACGGCCTTCCTTTTTTGAACCCATTTTTAAGAAACTCGAAAAAAAAATTGGAAAATTGAAAAAAAAGTATTTTATATTTCTAAAAGTTTTAAAAGAAAGAACAAAATTTCTAAATATCTCAAAAAAAACAAAAAAATGGATTATCAAGGGCATTCCGTTTTTAAAAAAAATAAAAAAAGAACTCTCAAAAGTAAATCCAATTCTATTATTTAGATTGAGAGAAATATATAAATCAAGCGAAACTAAAAAAAAAAAAGAAAAAGATTCTATAACCCGCAATCATATAATTCATAAATCCTTTAGTCGAATTCAATCTACATATTGGACAAATTTTTTACTGACAGAAAAAAAAATGAAAGATCTGACTGATAGAACAAGCACAATCAGAAATCAAATAAAAAGAATTACAAAAAATAAAAAAAAAGTGACTCCAGAAATAAATGATAGTCCTAATAAAACAAGTTATAATGCTAAAAGATTGGAATCACCAAATTGGCAAATATTAAAAAGAAGAAATACTCGATTAATCCGTAAATTACATTATTTTATAAAATTTTTCACTGAAAGGATATACGCAGATATCCTTCTATCTATTATTAATATTCCCAGAATTAATATACAACTTTTTGTTGAATCAACAAAAAAAATGATTGATAAATCCATTTACAATAATAAAAAAAATAAAAAAAGAATTAATAAAACAAATCAAAATAAAATGAATTTTATTTCGACTATAAAAAAGTCACTTTATAATATTAGTAATAAGAATTCACAGAATTTTTTTGACTTATCCTCCTTGTCACAAGCATATGTATTTTACAAAATATCACAAACACAAGTTCTTAACTTGTATAAGTTAAGATCTATTCTTCAATATCACGGAACGTCTTTTTTTCTTAAGACTTCAATAAAAGATTATTTTGGAAAACAAGGAATAATTCATTATGAATTAAGACATAAGAAACTTCGGAATTCTGGAATAAATCAATGGAAAAACTGGTTAAGAGGTCATTATCAATACCATTTATCTCAGATTAGATGGTCTAGATTAATAGCAGCAAAATGGAAAAATAGAATCAATAAATGTCGTACAATTCAAAATC
>NW_028129184.1:45000-47500 GCF_055761805.1 Camellia sinensis
GACTTAGTATTTCTTCATTCATTCCCATCCAATCAAAAAATATTTTTTTTTGATTGGGTGAATTGATTTCTTGATCCTGAGGAATCGTAAGATAAAAAAGATCTTTTTTATCAATTTTATCAATTATTTGATAATTATTAGTCCCGGTTTTAGTATTTTTATTCTTGTTGGTATCGATCTTGATCCAGGCCTCAATATCGATTTTCTTTTTAAGACAAAAATGGAGAATTTTCCAATCAAAATATTTTCGATCCGGATTTTTTTCCATATACATAATATCACTTTTTCCTAAATAATTTTTGATAGGGATATCCCCTAGTATATCAAAAAATTTGCCCTTATGTTTATGTGTGTTGTAATTATAAAAACTCTCTCGATTCTTATTTACTTGGAATGGTGATCCATAAATATATGGGTCCCTCTTATTTTCATAATTAATAGATCTATAAGATAAAAGATTATATCTATAGTATTTTTGAAAATTCTCATTTTGATTTGGTAATGAATATACTTCGTAATCGTTTTGTTTTTTGTAATGAATTAATAGGTCTTTTTCATATGAATTCTCTTTGTTTAAATCTTGATTTTGAATTGTACGACATTTATTGATTCTATTTTTCCATTTTGCTGCTATTAATCTAGACCATCTAATCTGAGATAAATGGTATTGATAATGACCTCTTAACCAGTTTTTCCATTGATTTATTCCAGAATTCCGAAGTTTCTTATGTCTTAATTCATAATGAATTATTCCTTGTTTTCCAAAATAATCTTTTATTGAAGTCTTAAGAAAAAAAGACGTTCCGTGATATTGAAGAATAGATCTTAACTTATACAAGTTAAGAACTTGTGTTTGTGATATTTTGTAAAATACATATGCTTGTGACAAGGAGGATAAGTCAAAAAAATTCTGTGAATTCTTATTACTAATATTATAAAGTGACTTTTTTATAGTCGAAATAAAATTCATTTTATTTTGATTTGTTTTATTAATTCTTTTTTTATTTTTTTTATTATTGTAAATGGATTTATCAATCATTTTTTTTGTTGATTCAACAAAAAGTTGTATATTAATTCTGGGAATATTAATAATAGATAGAAGGATATCTGCGTATATCCTTTCAGTGAAAAATTTTATAAAATAATGTAATTTACGGATTAATCGAGTATTTCTTCTTTTTAATATTTGCCAATTTGGTGATTCCAATCTTTTAGCATTATAACTTGTTTTATTAGGACTATCATTTATTTCTGGAGTCACTTTTTTTTTATTTTTTGTAATTCTTTTTATTTGATTTCTGATTGTGCTTGTTCTATCAGTCAGATCTTTCATTTTTTTTTCTGTCAGTAAAAAATTTGTCCAATATGTAGATTGAATTCGACTAAAGGATTTATGAATTATATGATTGCGGGTTATAGAATCTTTTTCTTTTTTTTTTTTAGTTTCGCTTGATTTATATATTTCTCTCAATCTAAATAATAGAATTGGATTTACTTTTGAGAGTTCTTTTTTTATTTTTTTTAAAAACGGAATGCCCTTGATAATCCATTTTTTTGTTTTTTTTGAGATATTTAGAAATTTTGTTCTTTCTTTTAAAACTTTTAGAAATATAAAATACTTTTTTTTCAATTTTCCAATTTTTTTTTCGAGTTTCTTAAAAATGGGTTCAAAAAAGGAAGGCCGTTTTTGGGGAGAACCAAAAGGAAGTTCAGCTTCCATTCCCCAAACCGTTAAAAAAAAAAAATCATCTTTTTGTCCTTTCTTTTTGATTCGATCTATATGAGAGGACCGTGGCTTAGATCTGTGCCAGGGTTTCAGACAGAAAGGAAATAGCATCTTTATTTGAATACCGTCTATTAACCAATTTTTCGGAAATTCTGTTTCTGATAATTGAACACCATTATAGGTGCATTTAACATGCATTTCTTTATTCCATTCATTTAAATCCTCAGACCACTCAGGAAATTGTAATAATAGCATACGGCCAATATTTTTAGCTATTATCAATGACGGTAATATAATATATTTTCTAAGAATCGATTGAGTTATTAACATGGAACCTCTTATTACTTGAGCAAATGGAATGGTATCCCAGGCTTCTGCTACTTCTATCCGCGCTTTCTCTTTTCTTTTGTTCTCTTCTTTTTTGTCCTTTTCCTTTTTTTCCCTTTCTTTTATTTCTTCTTCTGTATAATCTGAAATTTTGAATTCTGCTCCCTTTCCTATACAATTTCTAAAAATGAGTTTTATCAGTTCGGAGATATCAAAAAAAAAAGGGTGTGATTTGTCTATTCTGTCCAAAAAAAGCGGAGAATGTGCATTTGCTTGAAAAAATTCCCAAATAACTGTTTTACATCTTTGGGCTCGCATTGAACCTTTGATTATGTCTCGACGAAAATCAGATTGTTGCGAATATCGTATCAAAGCTACTTCGTCTCTTTTATTAGAATTATTAGTATCCTTATTATTAGGATCGGTATTTCCCCGGTTATCAGTAAA
>NW_028129185.1:52500-55000 GCF_055761805.1 Camellia sinensis
AAATCCATTTACAATAATAAAAAAAATAAAAAAAGAATTAATAAAACAAATCAAAATAAAATGAATTTTATTTCGACTATAAAAAAGTCACTTTATAATATTAGTAATAAGAATTCACAGAATTTTTTTGACTTATCCTCCTTGTCACAAGCATATGTATTTTACAAAATATCACAAACACAAGTTCTTAACTTGTATAAGTTAAGATCTATTCTTCAATATCACGGAACGTCTTTTTTTCTTAAGACTTCAATAAAAGATTATTTTGGAAAACAAGGAATAATTCATTATGAATTAAGACATAAGAAACTTCGGAATTCTGGAATAAATCAATGGAAAAACTGGTTAAGAGGTCATTATCAATACCATTTATCTCAGATTAGATGGTCTAGATTAATAGCAGCAAAATGGAAAAATAGAATCAATAAATGTCGTACAATTCAAAATCAAGATTTAAACAAAGAGAATTCATATGAAAAAGACCTATTAATTCATTACAAAAAACAAAACGATTACGAAGTATATTCATTACCAAATCAAAATGAGAATTTTCAAAAATACTATAGATATAATCTTTTATCTTATAGATCTATTAATTATGAAAATAAGAGGGACCCATATATTTATGGATCACCATTCCAAGTAAATAAGAATCGAGAGAGTTTTTATAATTACAACACACATAAACATAAGGGCAAATTTTTTGATATACTAGGGGATATCCCTATCAAAAATTATTTAGGAAAAAGTGATATTATGTATATGGAAAAAAATCCGGATCGAAAATATTTTGATTGGAAAATTCTCCATTTTTGTCTTAAAAAGAAAATCGATATTGAGGCCTGGATCAAGATCGATACCAACAAGAATAAAAATACTAAAACCGGGACTAATAATTATCAAATAATTGATAAAATTGATAAAAAAGATCTTTTTTATCTTACGATTCCTCAGGATCAAGAAATCAATTCACCCAATCAAAAAAAAATATTTTTTGATTGGATGGGAATGAATGAAGAAATACTAAGTCGTCCTATATCGAATCTGAAACTTTGGTTCTTCCCAGAATTTGTACTACTTTATAATGCATATAAAATGAAACCGTGGTTTATACCAAGCAAATTACTTTTTTTTAATATAAATGAAAATGGTAGTGAAAATAAAAACATCAATAGAAAGCAAAAGGGGGTTATACCCTCGAATGAAAAAAAAAAAATGGAATTAAAGAATAAAAATAAAAAAGAAAAAGAATCTGCAGGCCAAAGAGATCTTAGATCAAATGCACAAAACCAAGTAAATCTTGTATCTGTTCCCTCAACCGAACAAAAAGATATTGAAGAAGATTATTCAGAATCAAACATGAAAAACCGTAAAAAGAAAAAACAATACAAGAGCAATACCGAAGCAGAACTAGATTTCTTCCTGAAAAAGTATTTACTTTTTCAATTGAGATGGGATAATGCTTTGAATCAAAGAATGATCAATAATATCAAAGTATATTGTCTCCTGCTTAGACTGAGAAATCCAAGAAAAATTACTATATCCTCTATTCAAAGGAGAGAAATGAATCTGGATATAATGCTGATTCAGAAGAATTTAACTCTTACAGAATTGATGAAAAGGGGGATATTAATTATCGAACCCCTTCGTCTGTCTGTAAAAAATGATGGACAGTTTATTATGTATCAAACCATAGGTATTTCATTAGTTCATACGAGTAGGCATCAAACTAATCAAAGATACCGAGAACAAAGATATGTTGATAAGAAGGATAAGGATTTTGATGAATCCATTTCAAGGCATCATCAAAGGATAACCGGAAATAGAAAAAAAAATCATTATGATTTGCTTGTTCCTGAAAATATTTTATCGTCTAGATGTCGTAGAGAATTGAGAATTCTAATTTGTTTCAATTCAAAGACTAAGCATGATGTGAATAGAAATCCAATATTTTGCAATGGGAACAAGGTCAAAAATTGGAGTCGATTTTTTGATGAAAATAAAGATCTTGATAGAGATAAATTAATTAAATTCAAATTTTTTCTTTGGCCCAATTATCGATTAGAAGATTTAGCTTGTATGAATCGCTATTGGTTTGATACCAATAATGGCAGTCGTTTCAGCATGTTAAGGATACATATGTACCCACGATTGAAAATTCGTTGATGATACATTTTTCCTATCTATCCTGTACCATATCTGCTATATGAAAATAAACAGATGCACACATGACTTGTCTTCCATCTCATTCTAATATATGATACTAATTCAATAACGTATCAATTATATCTAGAAACAAATCAACAAAATTTTCTTAATTTTAAGATTCAAATTATTCTCTTTTGAAAATGCAAAAATTTACTATTCTTTTGTATCCCTATCCGAATCCTATTTTCAATTGGATTGATTAATTTTATGGGATAAAATTAGGATTCCATAAAAAATTCAGATTATTGTATATACCAGATTAAAATAACTGGCATTATTATTACTGATCAGT
>NW_028129187.1:12500-15000 GCF_055761805.1 Camellia sinensis
CTTATTTACTTGGAATGGTGATCCATAAATATATGGGTCCCTCTTATTTTCATAATTAATAGATCTATAAGATAAAAGATTATATCTATAGTATTTTTGAAAATTCTCATTTTGATTTGGTAATGAATATACTTCGTAATCGTTTTGTTTTTTGTAATGAATTAATAGGTCTTTTTCATATGAATTCTCTTTGTTTAAATCTTGATTTTGAATTGTACGACATTTATTGATTCTATTTTTCCATTTTGCTGCTATTAATCTAGACCATCTAATCTGAGATAAATGGTATTGATAATGACCTCTTAACCAGTTTTTCCATTGATTTATTCCAGAATTCCGAAGTTTCTTATGTCTTAATTCATAATGAATTATTCCTTGTTTTCCAAAATAATCTTTTATTGAAGTCTTAAGAAAAAAAGACGTTCCGTGATATTGAAGAATAGATCTTAACTTATACAAGTTAAGAACTTGTGTTTGTGATATTTTGTAAAATACATATGCTTGTGACAAGGAGGATAAGTCAAAAAAATTCTGTGAATTCTTATTACTAATATTATAAAGTGACTTTTTTATAGTCGAAATAAAATTCATTTTATTTTGATTTGTTTTATTAATTCTTTTTTTATTTTTTTTATTATTGTAAATGGATTTATCAATCATTTTTTTTGTTGATTCAACAAAAAGTTGTATATTAATTCTGGGAATATTAATAATAGATAGAAGGATATCTGCGTATATCCTTTCAGTGAAAAATTTTATAAAATAATGTAATTTACGGATTAATCGAGTATTTCTTCTTTTTAATATTTGCCAATTTGGTGATTCCAATCTTTTAGCATTATAACTTGTTTTATTAGGACTATCATTTATTTCTGGAGTCACTTTTTTTTTATTTTTTGTAATTCTTTTTATTTGATTTCTGATTGTGCTTGTTCTATCAGTCAGATCTTTCATTTTTTTTTCTGTCAGTAAAAAATTTGTCCAATATGTAGATTGAATTCGACTAAAGGATTTATGAATTATATGATTGCGGGTTATAGAATCTTTTTCTTTTTTTTTTTTAGTTTCGCTTGATTTATATATTTCTCTCAATCTAAATAATAGAATTGGATTTACTTTTGAGAGTTCTTTTTTTATTTTTTTTAAAAACGGAATGCCCTTGATAATCCATTTTTTTGTTTTTTTTGAGATATTTAGAAATTTTTGTTCTTTCTTTTAAAACTTTTAGAAATATAAAATACTTTTTTTTCAATTTTCCAATTTTTTTTTCGAGTTTCTTAAAAATGGGTTCAAAAAAGGAAGGCCGTTTTTGGGGAGAACCAAAAGGAAGTTCAGCTTCCATTCCCCAAACCGTTAAAAAAAAAAAAATCATCTTTTTGTCCTTTCTTTTTGATTCGATCTATATGAGAGGACCGTGGCTTAGATCTGTGCCAGGGTTTCAGACAGAAAGGAAATAGCATCTTTATTTGAATACCGTCTATTAACCAATTTTTTCGGAAATTCTGTTTCTGATAATTGAACACCATTATAGGTGCATTTAACATGCATTTCTTTATTCCATTCATTTAAATCCTCAGACCACTCAGGAAATTGTAATAATAGCATACGGCCAATATTTTTAGCTATTATCAATGACGGTAATATAATATATTTTCTAAGAATCGATTGAGTTATTAACATGGAACCTCTTATTACTTGAGCAAATGGAATGGTATCCCAGGCTTCTGCTACTTCTATCCGCGCTTTCTCTTTTCTTTTGTTCTCTTCTTTTTTGTCCTTTTCCTTTTTTTCCCTTTCTTTTATTTCTTCTTCTGTATAATCTGAAATTTTGAATTCTGCTCCCCTTTCCTATACAATTTCTAAAAATGAGTTTTATCAGTTCGGAGATATCAAAAAAAAAAGGGTGTGATTTGTCTATTCTGTCCAAAAAAAGCGGAGAATGTGCATTTGCTTGAAAAATTCCCAAATAACTGTTTTACATCTTTGGGCTCGCATTGAACCTTTGATTATGTCTCGACGAAAATCAGATTGTTGCGAATATCGTATCAAAGCTACTTCGTCTCTTTTATTAGAATTATTAGTATCCTTATTATTAGGATCGGTATTTCCCCGGTTATCAGTAAAAATCACTACACGTTTGGCTTTTCTTGAACGAATCTGATAATCTATTGGTACTTCTTCTTCACTTTCTCCTTCCTGTTGTTCTAATTCGTTGATTAATTTGTATGACCATCGAGGGACTTTTTTACTGATTTCTTTTATTCCAATAGATTTTTTTTTTTTTTTTGATCATTAAGATCACTTCTAATTGCATTGAATAAAAATTTTGTTTTATTTTCGGAATCCATTCTTCCTTGTTCTGAAAATAAAGAAGATCCTTTCAAATTCAAATTTGATTTAAGTTCACTGATTAAAGTCAAGAAATAACTCATTTTTGTTGATAATGGGTTGTTATCAAATATATCTGTTTTATCTTTAAATTCTCGAGAATCCGTATCAG
>NW_028129187.1:22500-25000 GCF_055761805.1 Camellia sinensis
TAAGAAACTCGAAAAAAAAATTGGAAAATTGAAAAAAAAGTATTTTATATTTCTAAAAGTTTTAAAAGAAAGAACAAAATTTCTAAATATCTCAAAAAAAACAAAAAAATGGATTATCAAGGGCATTCCGTTTTTAAAAAAAATAAAAAAAGAACTCTCAAAAGTAAATCCAATTCTATTATTTAGATTGAGAGAAATATATAAATCAAGCGAAACTAAAAAAAAAAAAGAAAAAGATTCTATAACCCGCAATCATATAATTCATAAATCCTTTAGTCGAATTCAATCTACATATTGGACAAATTTTTTACTGACAGAAAAAAAAATGAAAGATCTGACTGATAGAACAAGCACAATCAGAAATCAAATAAAAAGAATTACAAAAAATAAAAAAAAAGTGACTCCAGAAATAAATGATAGTCCTAATAAAACAAGTTATAATGCTAAAAGATTGGAATCACCAAATTGGCAAATATTAAAAAGAAGAAATACTCGATTAATCCGTAAATTACATTATTTTATAAAATTTTTCACTGAAAGGATATACGCAGATATCCTTCTATCTATTATTAATATTCCCAGAATTAATATACAACTTTTTGTTGAATCAACAAAAAAAATGATTGATAAATCCATTTACAATAATAAAAAAAATAAAAAAAGAATTAATAAAACAAATCAAAATAAAATGAATTTTATTTCGACTATAAAAAAGTCACTTTATAATATTAGTAATAAGAATTCACAGAATTTTTTTGACTTATCCTCCTTGTCACAAGCATATGTATTTTACAAAATATCACAAACACAAGTTCTTAACTTGTATAAGTTAAGATCTATTCTTCAATATCACGGAACGTCTTTTTTTCTTAAGACTTCAATAAAAGATTATTTTGGAAAACAAGGAATAATTCATTATGAATTAAGACATAAGAAACTTCGGAATTCTGGAATAAATCAATGGAAAAACTGGTTAAGAGGTCATTATCAATACCATTTATCTCAGATTAGATGGTCTAGATTAATAGCAGCAAAATGGAAAAATAGAATCAATAAATGTCGTACAATTCAAAATCAAGATTTAAACAAAGAGAATTCATATGAAAAAGACCTATTAATTCATTACAAAAAACAAAACGATTACGAAGTATATTCATTACCAAATCAAAATGAGAATTTTCAAAAATACTATAGATATAATCTTTTATCTTATAGATCTATTAATTATGAAAATAAGAGGGACCCATATATTTATGGATCACCATTCCAAGTAAATAAGAATCGAGAGAGTTTTTATAATTACAACACACATAAACATAAGGGCAAATTTTTTGATATACTAGGGGATATCCCTATCAAAAATTATTTAGGAAAAAGTGATATTATGTATATGGAAAAAAATCCGGATCGAAAATATTTTGATTGGAAAATTCTCCATTTTTGTCTTAAAAAGAAAATCGATATTGAGGCCTGGATCAAGATCGATACCAACAAGAATAAAAATACTAAAACCGGGACTAATAATTATCAAATAATTGATAAAATTGATAAAAAAGATCTTTTTTATCTTACGATTCCTCAGGATCAAGAAATCAATTCACCCAATCAAAAAAAAATATTTTTTGATTGGATGGGAATGAATGAAGAAATACTAAGTCGTCCTATATCGAATCTGAAACTTTGGTTCTTCCCAGAATTTGTACTACTTTATAATGCATATAAAATGAAACCGTGGTTTATACCAAGCAAATTACTTTTTTTTAATATAAATGAAAATGGTAGTGAAAATAAAAACATCAATAGAAAGCAAAAGGGGGTTATACCCTCGAATGAAAAAAAAAAAATGGAATTAAAGAATAAAAATAAAAAAGAAAAAGAATCTGCAGGCCAAAGAGATCTTAGATCAAATGCACAAAACCAAGTAAATCTTGTATCTGTTCCCTCAACCGAACAAAAAGATATTGAAGAAGATTATTCAGAATCAAACATGAAAAACCGTAAAAAGAAAAAACAATACAAGAGCAATACCGAAGCAGAACTAGATTTCTTCCTGAAAAAGTATTTACTTTTTCAATTGAGATGGGATAATGCTTTGAATCAAAGAATGATCAATAATATCAAAGTATATTGTCTCCTGCTTAGACTGAGAAATCCAAGAAAAATTACTATATCCTCTATTCAAAGGAGAGAAATGAATCTGGATATAATGCTGATTCAGAAGAATTTAACTCTTACAGAATTGATGAAAAGGGGGATATTAATTATCGAACCCCTTCGTCTGTCTGTAAAAAATGATGGACAGTTTATTATGTATCAAACCATAGGTATTTCATTAGTTCATACGAGTAGGCATCAAACTAATCAAAGATACCGAGAACAAAGATATGTTGATAAGAAGGATAAGGATTTTGATGAATCCATTTCAAGGCATCATCAAAGGATAACCGGAAATAGAAAAAAAAATCATTATGATTTGCTTGTTCCTGAAAATATTTTATCG
>NW_028129189.1:37500-40000 GCF_055761805.1 Camellia sinensis
TATCTTTTTGTTCGGTTGAGGGAACAGATACAAGATTTACTTGGTTTTGTGCATTTGATCTAAGATCTCTTTGGCCTGCAGATTCTTTTTCTTTTTTATTTTTATTCTTTAATTCCATTTTTTTTTTTTCATTCGAGGGTATAACCCCCTTTTGCTTTCTATTGATGTTTTTATTTTCACTACCATTTTCATTTATATTAAAAAAAAGTAATTTGCTTGGTATAAACCACGGTTTCATTTTATATGCATTATAAAGTAGTACAAATTCTGGGAAGAACCAAAGTTTCAGATTCGATATAGGACGACTTAGTATTTCTTCATTCATTCCCATCCAATCAAAAAATATTTTTTTTTGATTGGGTGAATTGATTTCTTGATCCTGAGGAATCGTAAGATAAAAAAGATCTTTTTTATCAATTTTATCAATTATTTGATAATTATTAGTCCCGGTTTTAGTATTTTTATTCTTGTTGGTATCGATCTTGATCCAGGCCTCAATATCGATTTTCTTTTTAAGACAAAAATGGAGAATTTTCCAATCAAAATATTTTCGATCCGGATTTTTTTCCATATACATAATATCACTTTTTCCTAAATAATTTTTGATAGGGATATCCCCTAGTATATCAAAAAATTTGCCCTTATGTTTATGTGTGTTGTAATTATAAAAACTCTCTCGATTCTTATTTACTTGGAATGGTGATCCATAAATATATGGGTCCCTCTTATTTTCATAATTAATAGATCTATAAGATAAAAGATTATATCTATAGTATTTTTGAAAATTCTCATTTTGATTTGGTAATGAATATACTTCGTAATCGTTTTGTTTTTTGTAATGAATTAATAGGTCTTTTTCATATGAATTCTCTTTGTTTAAATCTTGATTTTGAATTGTACGACATTTATTGATTCTATTTTTCCATTTTGCTGCTATTAATCTAGACCATCTAATCTGAGATAAATGGTATTGATAATGACCTCTTAACCAGTTTTTCCATTGATTTATTCCAGAATTCCGAAGTTTCTTATGTCTTAATTCATAATGAATTATTCCTTGTTTTCCAAAATAATCTTTTATTGAAGTCTTAAGAAAAAAAGACGTTCCGTGATATTGAAGAATAGATCTTAACTTATACAAGTTAAGAACTTGTGTTTGTGATATTTTGTAAAATACATATGCTTGTGACAAGGAGGATAAGTCAAAAAAATTCTGTGAATTCTTATTACTAATATTATAAAGTGACTTTTTTATAGTCGAAATAAAATTCATTTTATTTTGATTTGTTTTATTAATTCTTTTTTTATTTTTTTTATTATTGTAAATGGATTTATCAATCATTTTTTTTGTTGATTCAACAAAAAGTTGTATATTAATTCTGGGAATATTAATAATAGATAGAAGGATATCTGCGTATATCCTTTCAGTGAAAAATTTTATAAAATAATGTAATTTACGGATTAATCGAGTATTTCTTCTTTTTAATATTTGCCAATTTGGTGATTCCAATCTTTTAGCATTATAACTTGTTTTATTAGGACTATCATTTATTTCTGGAGTCACTTTTTTTTTATTTTTTGTAATTCTTTTTATTTGATTTCTGATTGTGCTTGTTCTATCAGTCAGATCTTTCATTTTTTTTTCTGTCAGTAAAAAATTTGTCCAATATGTAGATTGAATTCGACTAAAGGATTTATGAATTATATGATTGCGGGTTATAGAATCTTTTTCTTTTTTTTTTTTAGTTTCGCTTGATTTATATATTTCTCTCAATCTAAATAATAGAATTGGATTTACTTTTGAGAGTTCTTTTTTTATTTTTTTTAAAAACGGAATGCCCTTGATAATCCATTTTTTTGTTTTTTTTGAGATATTTAGAAATTTTGTTCTTTCTTTTAAAACTTTTAGAAATATAAAATACTTTTTTTTCAATTTTCCAATTTTTTTTTCGAGTTTCTTAAAAATGGGTTCAAAAAAGGAAGGCCGTTTTTGGGGAGAACCAAAAGGAAGTTCAGCTTCCATTCCCCAAACCGTTAAAAAAAAAAAATCATCTTTTTGTCCTTTCTTTTTGATTCGATCTATATGAGAGGACCGTGGCTTAGATCTGTGCCAGGGTTTCAGACAGAAAGGAAATAGCATCTTTATTTGAATACCGTCTATTAACCAATTTTTCGGAAATTCTGTTTCTGATAATTGAACACCATTATAGGTGCATTTAACATGCATTTCTTTATTCCATTCATTTAAATCCTCAGACCACTCAGGAAATTGTAATAATAGCATACGGCCAATATTTTTAGCTATTATCAATGACGGTAATATAATATATTTTCTAAGAATCGATTGAGTTATTAACATGGAACCTCTTATTACTTGAGCAAATGGAATGGTATCCCAGGCTTCTGCTACTTCTATCCGCGCTTTCTCTTTTCTTTTGTTCTCTTCTTTTTTGTCCTTTTCCTTTTTTTCCCTTTCTTTTATTTCTTCTTCTGTATAATC
>NW_028129190.1:25000-27500 GCF_055761805.1 Camellia sinensis
GATTATACAGAAGAAGAAATAAAAGAAAGGGAAAAAAAGGAAAAGGACAAAAAAGAAGAGAACAAAAGAAAAGAGAAAGCGCGGATAGAAGTAGCAGAAGCCTGGGATACCATTCCATTTGCTCAAGTAATAAGAGGTTCCATGTTAATAACTCAATCGATTCTTAGAAAATATATTATATTACCGTCATTGATAATAGCTAAAAATATTGGCCGTATGCTATTATTACAATTTCCTGAGTGGTCTGAGGATTTAAATGAATGGAATAAAGAAATGCATGTTAAATGCACCTATAATGGTGTTCAATTATCAGAAACAGAATTTCCGAAAAATTGGTTAATAGACGGTATTCAAATAAAGATGCTATTTCCTTTCTGTCTGAAACCCTGGCACAGATCTAAGCCACGGTCCTCTCATATAGATCGAATCAAAAAGAAAGGACAAAAAGATGATTTTTTTTTTTTAACGGTTTGGGGAATGGAAGCTGAACTTCCTTTTGGTTCTCCCCAAAAACGGCCTTCCTTTTTTGAACCCATTTTTAAGAAACTCGAAAAAAAAATTGGAAAATTGAAAAAAAAGTATTTTATATTTCTAAAAGTTTTAAAAGAAAGAACAAAATTTCTAAATATCTCAAAAAAAACAAAAAAATGGATTATCAAGGGCATTCCGTTTTTAAAAAAAATAAAAAAAGAACTCTCAAAAGTAAATCCAATTCTATTATTTAGATTGAGAGAAATATATAAATCAAGCGAAACTAAAAAAAAAAAAGAAAAAGATTCTATAACCCGCAATCATATAATTCATAAATCCTTTAGTCGAATTCAATCTACATATTGGACAAATTTTTTACTGACAGAAAAAAAAATGAAAGATCTGACTGATAGAACAAGCACAATCAGAAATCAAATAAAAAGAATTACAAAAAATAAAAAAAAAGTGACTCCAGAAATAAATGATAGTCCTAATAAAACAAGTTATAATGCTAAAAGATTGGAATCACCAAATTGGCAAATATTAAAAAGAAGAAATACTCGATTAATCCGTAAATTACATTATTTTATAAAATTTTTCACTGAAAGGATATACGCAGATATCCTTCTATCTATTATTAATATTCCCAGAATTAATATACAACTTTTTGTTGAATCAACAAAAAAAATGATTGATAAATCCATTTACAATAATAAAAAAAATAAAAAAAGAATTAATAAAACAAATCAAAATAAAATGAATTTTATTTCGACTATAAAAAAGTCACTTTATAATATTAGTAATAAGAATTCACAGAATTTTTTTGACTTATCCTCCTTGTCACAAGCATATGTATTTTACAAAATATCACAAACACAAGTTCTTAACTTGTATAAGTTAAGATCTATTCTTCAATATCACGGAACGTCTTTTTTTCTTAAGACTTCAATAAAAGATTATTTTGGAAAACAAGGAATAATTCATTATGAATTAAGACATAAGAAACTTCGGAATTCTGGAATAAATCAATGGAAAAACTGGTTAAGAGGTCATTATCAATACCATTTATCTCAGATTAGATGGTCTAGATTAATAGCAGCAAAATGGAAAAATAGAATCAATAAATGTCGTACAATTCAAAATCAAGATTTAAACAAAGAGAATTCATATGAAAAAGACCTATTAATTCATTACAAAAAACAAAACGATTACGAAGTATATTCATTACCAAATCAAAATGAGAATTTTCAAAAATACTATAGATATAATCTTTTATCTTATAGATCTATTAATTATGAAAATAAGAGGGACCCATATATTTATGGATCACCATTCCAAGTAAATAAGAATCGAGAGAGTTTTTATAATTACAACACACATAAACATAAGGGCAAATTTTTTGATATACTAGGGGATATCCCTATCAAAAATTATTTAGGAAAAAGTGATATTATGTATATGGAAAAAAATCCGGATCGAAAATATTTTGATTGGAAAATTCTCCATTTTTGTCTTAAAAAGAAAATCGATATTGAGGCCTGGATCAAGATCGATACCAACAAGAATAAAAATACTAAAACCGGGACTAATAATTATCAAATAATTGATAAAATTGATAAAAAAGATCTTTTTTATCTTACGATTCCTCAGGATCAAGAAATCAATTCACCCAATCAAAAAAAAATATTTTTTGATTGGATGGGAATGAATGAAGAAATACTAAGTCGTCCTATATCGAATCTGAAACTTTGGTTCTTCCCAGAATTTGTACTACTTTATAATGCATATAAAATGAAACCGTGGTTTATACCAAGCAAATTACTTTTTTTTAATATAAATGAAAATGGTAGTGAAAATAAAAACATCAATAGAAAGCAAAAGGGGGTTATACCCTCGAATGAAAAAAAAAAAATGGAATTAAAGAATAAAAATAAAAAAGAAAAAGAATCTGCAGGCCAAAGAGATCTTAGATCAAATGCACAAAACCAAGTAAATCTTGTATCTGTTCCCTCAACCGAACAAAAAGATA
>NW_028129192.1:0-2500 GCF_055761805.1 Camellia sinensis
ATTCAAAAATTATGTTTCGCAATTTCATAATCCAATTTTTCAATTTCTAATTGGTCTTTGAATACAAATCACGAGAATGCATATTTTTCCTCGAATCTGTCATTGAGAGGTAAAGGATTAAATCCTTTTAAGAAATAAAGTTTTTGATCGGAATATGAATTAAACCGAAAGACCCCTTAACTATTAAGGGGGTTAATAGAACGAATCGCACTTTTACCACTAAACTATACCCGCTACAATGTGATTATTGTATACAAATGGATCTTTTGTCGAACAGGGAATTGGGCGTAATCAAGATAGGATCATAAAAAAATCATGAAAATTAGAGTGTTAACTTTTTTCGTGGGGGTTTAATTAGATTCGGAAAAGAGGATTCATTTAAATAACTAAAAAAGAAGTTTTCTCTTTTCTTTTACTGGAGGAATTTTGATAGATACGGCTCGATAAAAACACCGAAATCATAACAAAAAATGCATTGTGTAAGAATTCATAGTTTCTTTTTTTTATTCCAGTTTCCAGTAAAGTAGTTAAAAAAAAGCAAATAAAAAAGGAAGAAAGGAATAATAAGAAAAGACACTTTCTTGTTGCTTTAATAGCAAGTATTTTTTTTTCAATCAGATACTATGATTCGTTGGAACAAAAAAAGGCCCGGCTAGATACTGACCTAGCCCGGCCATGGGATAAAAAAGGCCTTTTCGAACAAAATCAAAGAAAAGAAGTCTTCTTTATTTTGATTTTTCTTTATATTTATATTGGATCTTTCCAGCCCTTCTTTTATCTAAATGGAATTGCTGATAAAAATTGTACCATATCTATATAATAAAGATAAAGAGAGAGAAAGAAAGACTTTTTTGAATCCTTACTTTACGTGTAATGTAACATAGTAATTATCTTTTTTTTATTGGGAGAGGTGGCTGAGTGGACTAAAGCGGCGGATTGCTAATCCGTTGTACGAGTTATTTGTACCGAGGGTTCGAATCCCTCTCTTTCCGTTTCCCTTGATGACTTGATATTTGATTTATCTTTCAAATTGTTCAAATCCCTTTTCCTTTTTCGTAGTTAAACGTGTGAAATAGATAAAACCCTAAGAAAATTTGAAAATCAAGCAAGGAAAGCGAAAATCCTTTTTTTTTTTATTCTTCACGTCCAGGATTACGTCCTGGATCATTAGATAGGAATCCGAAGATGAAGAGAGAAACAAAGAATATAACTACTGTGTAAACGAAAAGTTTGAGAGTAAGCATTACACAATCTCCAAATTTTTTGGAAAAAAAAAAAAGAGAATAGATCGTCTATTTTTATACCACATATTCTCTTTTGACACCAAGAAATGAAGTGCTTTCTAGAAATAGAAAATAATTTTCAGAAATTTAAATTCATTTGTCATAAGAGTCTTTCATTACTAAAATTTTCTTTCATACCCAGAATTAGATATTCTGGAGGACCTTATTAGGGTTAGTGTCTTTCATTGGAAAAGAAAAAGAGTCAGAATGGGGAAATGGGGTGATTCAGATTTATCGCATCTATCCAAGAGTTTCAATGTTTGAATTGAGAGTTCATATTGTAAGACTTATCTGATCTTATCAATTGTTAGAATTTCTGGAAAAAATCATGAATTTTCTAGGATAATATTAAAGATCTCATCGAAAACTTACGGCAGCTTGCCAAACAAAGGCTAAGAGAAAAAAAAGCACAGGTATGACTGGCATAACATCTACAATTGGATTCAAAAAAGCATAGGCCTCGGGCAATTTGGCGAAGAAAAAACTACTCGAATAAAGGGCAGAATTAATACAGATACAGATCAAACTAAAGATATTAAGCATAACAGACATTTTGTTCTTGGAGATAATTGCATTTTGATTGAGTTTTTGATATAAGTAAAAACGAAGAAAGTAAGGTAGACAAAAAATCCTTCTTTTTCTTTGAATTCACCCAATCAAAAATCCTCCCATTCTCAAAGGAGAATAGAAGAAATTATACTTTCATACAATATCTTAATTGAATTATATGTAATGATCAATAAATTGAATTTAATTCTATATCTATACGTGTCAAAATCCTAGCAACAATCTAATCTATTCTTAGATATTTGGACTTGAATTGACGACCAACCAATACCAACATTATTCTTTATTAGCGCCGAATAGAAATGAAAATGGGGCGTGGCCAAGTGGTAAGGCAACGGGTTTTGGTCCCGTTATTCGGAGGTTCGAATCCTTCCGTCCCAGAGCATATTCCATTCTATTAGAATAAAGATTCTTTTTTGAACAACTTTCTTTTTAAATTTTAAAGGTCTAATATTGGATAGAATGTGATTCTTCTTTCTGCTTTTTAATGATTCTTCTCTGAATCATATCTTTCTTTCACAAACTTGAATTGAATCGAGTTCAAATGACACACAGATTTAACTGAATCTATTTATAATCCAGATAAGATAGGAACATAGAGCACAAGGATTTGAATTCAAAAATAATTGGGCGGGCTTTTCATCATATGT
>NW_028129192.1:50000-52500 GCF_055761805.1 Camellia sinensis
CTATCAAGATCTTTATTTTCATCAAAAAATCGACTCCAATTTTTGACCTTGTTCCCATTGCAAAATATTGGATTTCTATTCACATCATGCTTAGTCTTTGAATTGAAACAAATTAGAATTCTCAATTCTCTACGACATCTAGACGATAAAATATTTTCAGGAACAAGCAAATCATAATGATTTTTTTTTCTATTTCCGGTTATCCTTTGATGATGCCTTGAAATGGATTCATCAAAATCCTTATCCTTCTTATCAACATATCTTTGTTCTCGGTATCTTTGATTAGTTTGATGCCTACTCGTATGAACTAATGAAATACCTATGGTTTGATACATAATAAACTGTCCATCATTTTTTACAGACAGACGAAGGGGTTCGATAATTAATATCCCCCTTTTCATCAATTCTGTAAGAGTTAAATTCTTCTGAATCAGCATTATATCCAGATTCATTTCTCTCCTTTGAATAGAGGATATAGTAATTTTTCTTGGATTTCTCAGTCTAAGCAGGAGACAATATACTTTGATATTATTGATCATTCTTTGATTCAAAGCATTATCCCATCTCAATTGAAAAAGTAAATACTTTTTCAGGAAGAAATCTAGTTCTGCTTCGGTATTGCTCTTGTATTGTTTTTTCTTTTTACGGTTTTTCATGTTTGATTCTGAATAATCTTCTTCAATATCTTTTTGTTCGGTTGAGGGAACAGATACAAGATTTACTTGGTTTTGTGCATTTGATCTAAGATCTCTTTGGCCTGCAGATTCTTTTTCTTTTTTATTTTTATTCTTTAATTCCATTTTTTTTTTTTCATTCGAGGGTATAACCCCCTTTTGCTTTCTATTGATGTTTTTATTTTCACTACCATTTTCATTTATATTAAAAAAAAGTAATTTGCTTGGTATAAACCACGGTTTCATTTTATATGCATTATAAAGTAGTACAAATTCTGGGAAGAACCAAAGTTTCAGATTCGATATAGGACGACTTAGTATTTCTTCATTCATTCCCATCCAATCAAAAAATATTTTTTTTTGATTGGGTGAATTGATTTCTTGATCCTGAGGAATCGTAAGATAAAAAAGATCTTTTTTATCAATTTTATCAATTATTTGATAATTATTAGTCCCGGTTTTAGTATTTTTATTCTTGTTGGTATCGATCTTGATCCAGGCCTCAATATCGATTTTCTTTTTAAGACAAAAATGGAGAATTTTCCAATCAAAATATTTTCGATCCGGATTTTTTTCCATATACATAATATCACTTTTTCCTAAATAATTTTTGATAGGGATATCCCCTAGTATATCAAAAAATTTGCCCTTATGTTTATGTGTGTTGTAATTATAAAAACTCTCTCGATTCTTATTTACTTGGAATGGTGATCCATAAATATATGGGTCCCTCTTATTTTCATAATTAATAGATCTATAAGATAAAAGATTATATCTATAGTATTTTTGAAAATTCTCATTTTGATTTGGTAATGAATATACTTCGTAATCGTTTTGTTTTTTGTAATGAATTAATAGGTCTTTTTCATATGAATTCTCTTTGTTTAAATCTTGATTTTGAATTGTACGACATTTATTGATTCTATTTTTCCATTTTGCTGCTATTAATCTAGACCATCTAATCTGAGATAAATGGTATTGATAATGACCTCTTAACCAGTTTTTCCATTGATTTATTCCAGAATTCCGAAGTTTCTTATGTCTTAATTCATAATGAATTATTCCTTGTTTTCCAAAATAATCTTTTATTGAAGTCTTAAGAAAAAAAGACGTTCCGTGATATTGAAGAATAGATCTTAACTTATACAAGTTAAGAACTTGTGTTTGTGATATTTTGTAAAATACATATGCTTGTGACAAGGAGGATAAGTCAAAAAAATTCTGTGAATTCTTATTACTAATATTATAAAGTGACTTTTTTATAGTCGAAATAAAATTCATTTTATTTTGATTTGTTTTATTAATTCTTTTTTTATTTTTTTTATTATTGTAAATGGATTTATCAATCATTTTTTTTGTTGATTCAACAAAAAGTTGTATATTAATTCTGGGAATATTAATAATAGATAGAAGGATATCTGCGTATATCCTTTCAGTGAAAAATTTTATAAAATAATGTAATTTACGGATTAATCGAGTATTTCTTCTTTTTAATATTTGCCAATTTGGTGATTCCAATCTTTTAGCATTATAACTTGTTTTATTAGGACTATCATTTATTTCTGGAGTCACTTTTTTTTTATTTTTTGTAATTCTTTTTATTTGATTTCTGATTGTGCTTGTTCTATCAGTCAGATCTTTCATTTTTTTTTCTGTCAGTAAAAAATTTGTCCAATATGTAGATTGAATTCGACTAAAGGATTTATGAATTATATGATTGCGGGTTATAGAATCTTTTTCTTTTTTTTTTTAGTTTCGCTTGATTTATATATTTCTCTCAATCTAAATAATAGAATTGGATTTACTTTTGAGAGTTCTTTTTTTAT
>NW_028129194.1:37500-40000 GCF_055761805.1 Camellia sinensis
ATTCATTTCTCTCCTTTGAATAGAGGATATAGTAATTTTTCTTGGATTTCTCAGTCTAAGCAGGAGACAATATACTTTGATATTATTGATCATTCTTTGATTCAAAGCATTATCCCATCTCAATTGAAAAAGTAAATACTTTTTCAGGAAGAAATCTAGTTCTGCTTCGGTATTGCTCTTGTATTGTTTTTTCTTTTTACGGTTTTTCATGTTTGATTCTGAATAATCTTCTTCAATATCTTTTTGTTCGGTTGAGGGAACAGATACAAGATTTACTTGGTTTTGTGCATTTGATCTAAGATCTCTTTGGCCTGCAGATTCTTTTTCTTTTTTATTTTTATTCTTTAATTCCATTTTTTTTTTTTCATTCGAGGGTATAACCCCCTTTTGCTTTCTATTGATGTTTTTATTTTCACTACCATTTTCATTTATATTAAAAAAAAGTAATTTGCTTGGTATAAACCACGGTTTCATTTTATATGCATTATAAAGTAGTACAAATTCTGGGAAGAACCAAAGTTTCAGATTCGATATAGGACGACTTAGTATTTCTTCATTCATTCCCATCCAATCAAAAAATATTTTTTTTTGATTGGGTGAATTGATTTCTTGATCCTGAGGAATCGTAAGATAAAAAAGATCTTTTTTATCAATTTTATCAATTATTTGATAATTATTAGTCCCGGTTTTAGTATTTTTATTCTTGTTGGTATCGATCTTGATCCAGGCCTCAATATCGATTTTCTTTTTAAGACAAAAATGGAGAATTTTCCAATCAAAATATTTTCGATCCGGATTTTTTTCCATATACATAATATCACTTTTTCCTAAATAATTTTTGATAGGGATATCCCTAGTATATCAAAAAATTTGCCCTTATGTTTATGTGTGTTGTAATTATAAAAACTCTCTCGATTCTTATTTACTTGGAATGGTGATCCATAAATATATGGGTCCCTCTTATTTTCATAATTAATAGATCTATAAGATAAAAGATTATATCTATAGTATTTTTGAAAATTCTCATTTTGATTTGGTAATGAATATACTTCGTAATCGTTTTGTTTTTTGTAATGAATTAATAGGTCTTTTTCATATGAATTCTCTTTGTTTAAATCTTGATTTTGAATTGTACGACATTTATTGATTCTATTTTTCCATTTTGCTGCTATTAATCTAGACCATCTAATCTGAGATAAATGGTATTGATAATGACCTCTTAACCAGTTTTTCCATTGATTTATTCCAGAATTCCGAAGTTTCTTATGTCTTAATTCATAATGAATTATTCCTTGTTTTCCAAAATAATCTTTTATTGAAGTCTTAAGAAAAAAAGACGTTCCGTGATATTGAAGAATAGATCTTAACTTATACAAGTTAAGAACTTGTGTTTGTGATATTTTGTAAAATACATATGCTTGTGACAAGGAGGATAAGTCAAAAAAATTCTGTGAATTCTTATTACTAATATTATAAAGTGACTTTTTTATAGTCGAAATAAAATTCATTTTATTTTGATTTGTTTTATTAATTCTTTTTTTATTTTTTTTATTATTGTAAATGGATTTATCAATCATTTTTTTTGTTGATTCAACAAAAAGTTGTATATTAATTCTGGGAATATTAATAATAGATAGAAGGATATCTGCGTATATCCTTTCAGTGAAAAATTTTATAAAATAATGTAATTTACGGATTAATCGAGTATTTCTTCTTTTTAATATTTGCCAATTTGGTGATTCCAATCTTTTAGCATTATAACTTGTTTTATTAGGACTATCATTTATTTCTGGAGTCACTTTTTTTTTATTTTTTGTAATTCTTTTTATTTGATTTCTGATTGTGCTTGTTCTATCAGTCAGATCTTTCATTTTTTTTTCTGTCAGTAAAAAATTTGTCCAATATGTAGATTGAATTCGACTAAAGGATTTATGAATTATATGATTGCGGGTTATAGAATCTTTTTCTTTTTTTTTTTTAGTTTCGCTTGATTTATATATTTCTCTCAATCTAAATAATAGAATTGGATTTACTTTTGAGAGTTCTTTTTTTATTTTTTTTAAAAACGGAATGCCCTTGATAATCCATTTTTTTGTTTTTTTTGAGATATTTAGAAATTTTGTTCTTTCTTTTAAAACTTTTAGAAATATAAAATACTTTTTTTTCAATTTTCCAATTTTTTTTTCGAGTTTCTTAAAAATGGGTTCAAAAAAGGAAGGCCGTTTTTGGGGAGAACCAAAAGGAAGTTCAGCTTCCATTCCCCAAACCGTTAAAAAAAAAAAATCATCTTTTTGTCCTTTCTTTTTGATTCGATCTATATGAGAGGACCGTGGCTTAGATCTGTGCCAGGGTTTCAGACAGAAAGGAAATAGCATCTTTATTTGAATACCGTCTATTAACCAATTTTTCGGAAATTCTGTTTCTGATAATTGAACACCATTATAGGTGCATTTAACATGCATTTCTTTATTCCATTCATTTAAATCCTCAGACCACTCAG
>NW_028129195.1:37500-40000 GCF_055761805.1 Camellia sinensis
TTTGATAGGGATATCCCCTAGTATATCAAAAAATTTGCCCTTATGTTTATGTGTGTTGTAATTATAAAAACTCTCTCGATTCTTATTTACTTGGAATGGTGATCCATAAATATATGGGTCCCTCTTATTTTCATAATTAATAGATCTATAAGATAAAAGATTATATCTATAGTATTTTTGAAAATTCTCATTTTGATTTGGTAATGAATATACTTCGTAATCGTTTTGTTTTTTGTAATGAATTAATAGGTCTTTTTCATATGAATTCTCTTTGTTTAAATCTTGATTTTGAATTGTACGACATTTATTGATTCTATTTTTCCATTTTGCTGCTATTAATCTAGACCATCTAATCTGAGATAAATGGTATTGATAATGACCTCTTAACCAGTTTTTCCATTGATTTATTCCAGAATTCCGAAGTTTCTTATGTCTTAATTCATAATGAATTATTCCTTGTTTTCCAAAATAATCTTTTATTGAAGTCTTAAGAAAAAAAGACGTTCCGTGATATTGAAGAATAGATCTTAACTTATACAAGTTAAGAACTTGTGTTTGTGATATTTTGTAAAATACATATGCTTGTGACAAGGAGGATAAGTCAAAAAAATTCTGTGAATTCTTATTACTAATATTATAAAGTGACTTTTTTATAGTCGAAATAAAATTCATTTTATTTTGATTTGTTTTATTAATTCTTTTTTTATTTTTTTTATTATTGTAAATGGATTTATCAATCATTTTTTTTGTTGATTCAACAAAAAGTTGTATATTAATTCTGGGAATATTAATAATAGATAGAAGGATATCTGCGTATATCCTTTCAGTGAAAAATTTTATAAAATAATGTAATTTACGGATTAATCGAGTATTTCTTCTTTTTAATATTTGCCAATTTGGTGATTCCAATCTTTTAGCATTATAACTTGTTTTATTAGGACTATCATTTATTTCTGGAGTCACTTTTTTTTTATTTTTTGTAATTCTTTTTATTTGATTTCTGATTGTGCTTGTTCTATCAGTCAGATCTTTCATTTTTTTTTCTGTCAGTAAAAAATTTGTCCAATATGTAGATTGAATTCGACTAAAGGATTTATGAATTATATGATTGCGGGTTATAGAATCTTTTTCTTTTTTTTTTTTAGTTTCGCTTGATTTATATATTTCTCTCAATCTAAATAATAGAATTGGATTTACTTTTGAGAGTTCTTTTTTTATTTTTTTTAAAAACGGAATGCCCTTGATAATCCATTTTTTTGTTTTTTTTGAGATATTTAGAAATTTTGTTCTTTCTTTTAAAACTTTTAGAAATATAAAATACTTTTTTTTCAATTTTCCAATTTTTTTTTCGAGTTTCTTAAAAATGGGTTCAAAAAAGGAAGGCCGTTTTTGGGGAGAACCAAAAGGAAGTTCAGCTTCCATTCCCCAAACCGTTAAAAAAAAAAAATCATCTTTTTGTCCTTTCTTTTTGATTCGATCTATATGAGAGGACCGTGGCTTAGATCTGTGCCAGGGTTTCAGACAGAAAGGAAATAGCATCTTTATTTGAATACCGTCTATTAACCAATTTTTCGGAAATTCTGTTTCTGATAATTGAACACCATTATAGGTGCATTTAACATGCATTTCTTTATTCCATTCATTTAAATCCTCAGACCACTCAGGAAATTGTAATAATAGCATACGGCCAATATTTTTAGCTATTATCAATGACGGTAATATAATATATTTTCTAAGAATCGATTGAGTTATTAACATGGAACCTCTTATTACTTGAGCAAATGGAATGGTATCCCAGGCTTCTGCTACTTCTATCCGCGCTTTCTCTTTTCTTTTGTTCTCTTCTTTTTTGTCCTTTTCCTTTTTTTCCCTTTCTTTTATTTCTTCTTCTGTATAATCTGAAATTTTGAATTCTGCTCCCTTTCCTATACAATTTCTAAAAATGAGTTTTATCAGTTCGGAGATATCAAAAAAAAAAGGGTGTGATTTGTCTATTCTGTCCAAAAAAAGCGGAGAATGTGCATTTGCTTGAAAAAATTCCCAAATAACTGTTTTACATCTTTGGGCTCGCATTGAACCTTTGATTATGTCTCGACGAAAATCAGATTGTTGCGAATATCGTATCAAAGCTACTTCGTCTCTTTTATTAGAATTATTAGTATCCTTATTATTAGGATCGGTATTTCCCCGGTTATCAGTAAAAATCACTACACGTTTGGCTTTTCTTGAACGAATCTGATAATCTATTGGTACTTCTTCTTCACTTTCTCCTTCCTGTTGTTCTAATTCGTTGATTAATTTGTATGACCATCGAGGGACTTTTTTACTGATTTCTTTTATTCCAATAGATTTTTTTTTTTTTTTTTGATCATTAAGATCACTTCTAATTGCATTGAATAAAAATTTTGTTTTATTTTCGGAATCCATTCTTCCTTGTTCTGAAAATAAAGAAGATCCTTTCAAATTCAAATTTGATTTAAGTTCACTGATTAAAGTCAAG
>NW_028129203.1:55000-57500 GCF_055761805.1 Camellia sinensis
CAATAATAAAAAAAATAAAAAAAGAATTAATAAAACAAATCAAAATAAAATGAATTTTATTTCGACTATAAAAAAGTCACTTTATAATATTAGTAATAAGAATTCACAGAATTTTTTTGACTTATCCTCCTTGTCACAAGCATATGTATTTTACAAAATATCACAAACACAAGTTCTTAACTTGTATAAGTTAAGATCTATTCTTCAATATCACGGAACGTCTTTTTTTCTTAAGACTTCAATAAAAGATTATTTTGGAAAACAAGGAATAATTCATTATGAATTAAGACATAAGAAACTTCGGAATTCTGGAATAAATCAATGGAAAAACTGGTTAAGAGGTCATTATCAATACCATTTATCTCAGATTAGATGGTCTAGATTAATAGCAGCAAAATGGAAAAATAGAATCAATAAATGTCGTACAATTCAAAATCAAGATTTAAACAAAGAGAATTCATATGAAAAAGACCTATTAATTCATTACAAAAAACAAAACGATTACGAAGTATATTCATTACCAAATCAAAATGAGAATTTTCAAAAATACTATAGATATAATCTTTTATCTTATAGATCTATTAATTATGAAAATAAGAGGGACCCATATATTTATGGATCACCATTCCAAGTAAATAAGAATCGAGAGAGTTTTTATAATTACAACACACATAAACATAAGGGCAAATTTTTTGATATACTAGGGGATATCCCTATCAAAAATTATTTAGGAAAAAGTGATATTATGTATATGGAAAAAAATCCGGATCGAAAATATTTTGATTGGAAAATTCTCCATTTTTGTCTTAAAAAGAAAATCGATATTGAGGCCTGGATCAAGATCGATACCAACAAGAATAAAAATACTAAAACCGGGACTAATAATTATCAAATAATTGATAAAATTGATAAAAAAGATCTTTTTTATCTTACGATTCCTCAGGATCAAGAAATCAATTCACCCAATCAAAAAAAATATTTTTTGATTGGATGGGAATGAATGAAGAAATACTAAGTCGTCCTATATCGAATCTGAAACTTTGGTTCTTCCCAGAATTTGTACTACTTTATAATGCATATAAAATGAAACCGTGGTTTATACCAAGCAAATTACTTTTTTTTAATATAAATGAAAATGGTAGTGAAAATAAAAACATCAATAGAAAGCAAAAGGGGGTTATACCCTCGAATGAAAAAAAAAAAATGGAATTAAAGAATAAAAATAAAAAAGAAAAAGAATCTGCAGGCCAAAGAGATCTTAGATCAAATGCACAAAACCAAGTAAATCTTGTATCTGTTCCCTCAACCGAACAAAAAGATATTGAAGAAGATTATTCAGAATCAAACATGAAAAACCGTAAAAAGAAAAAACAATACAAGAGCAATACCGAAGCAGAACTAGATTTCTTCCTGAAAAAGTATTTACTTTTTCAATTGAGATGGGATAATGCTTTGAATCAAAGAATGATCAATAATATCAAAGTATATTGTCTCCTGCTTAGACTGAGAAATCCAAGAAAAATTACTATATCCTCTATTCAAAGGAGAGAAATGAATCTGGATATAATGCTGATTCAGAAGAATTTAACTCTTACAGAATTGATGAAAAGGGGGATATTAATTATCGAACCCCTTCGTCTGTCTGTAAAAAATGATGGACAGTTTATTATGTATCAAACCATAGGTATTTCATTAGTTCATACGAGTAGGCATCAAACTAATCAAAGATACCGAGAACAAAGATATGTTGATAAGAAGGATAAGGATTTTGATGAATCCATTTCAAGGCATCATCAAAGGATAACCGGAAATAGAAAAAAAAATCATTATGATTTGCTTGTTCCTGAAAATATTTTATCGTCTAGATGTCGTAGAGAATTGAGAATTCTAATTTGTTTCAATTCAAAGACTAAGCATGATGTGAATAGAAATCCAATATTTTGCAATGGGAACAAGGTCAAAAATTGGAGTCGATTTTTTGATGAAAATAAAGATCTTGATAGAGATAAATTAATTAAATTCAAATTTTTTCTTTGGCCCAATTATCGATTAGAAGATTTAGCTTGTATGAATCGCTATTGGTTTGATACCAATAATGGCAGTCGTTTCAGCATGTTAAGGATACATATGTACCCACGATTGAAAATTCGTTGATGATACATTTTTCCTATCTATCCTGTACCATATCTGCTATATGAAAATAAACAGATGCACACATGACTTGTCTTCCATCTCATTCTAATATATGATACTAATTCAATAACGTATCAATTATATCTAGAAACAAATCAACAAAATTTTCTTAATTTTAAGATTCAAATTATTCTCTTTTGAAAATGCAAAAATTTACTATTCTTTTGTATCCCTATCCGAATCCTATTTTCAATTGGATTGATTAATTTTATGGGATAAAATTAGGATTCCATAAAAAATTCAGATTATTGTATATACCAGATTAAAATAACTGGCATTATTATTACTGATCAGTAAAATTTCATAT
>NW_028129209.1:10000-12500 GCF_055761805.1 Camellia sinensis
AATCAAAAAGAAAGGACAAAAAGATGATTTTTTTTTTTTAACGGTTTGGGGAATGGAAGCTGAACTTCCTTTTGGTTCTCCCCAAAAACGGCCTTCCTTTTTTGAACCCATTTTTAAGAAACTCGAAAAAAAAATTGGAAAATTGAAAAAAAAGTATTTTATATTTCTAAAAGTTTTAAAAGAAAGAACAAAATTTCTAAATATCTCAAAAAAAACAAAAAAATGGATTATCAAGGGCATTCCGTTTTTAAAAAAAATAAAAAAAGAACTCTCAAAAGTAAATCCAATTCTATTATTTAGATTGAGAGAAATATATAAATCAAGCGAAACTAAAAAAAAAAAAGAAAAAGATTCTATAACCCGCAATCATATAATTCATAAATCCTTTAGTCGAATTCAATCTACATATTGGACAAATTTTTTACTGACAGAAAAAAAAATGAAAGATCTGACTGATAGAACAAGCACAATCAGAAATCAAATAAAAAGAATTACAAAAAATAAAAAAAAAGTGACTCCAGAAATAAATGATAGTCCTAATAAAACAAGTTATAATGCTAAAAGATTGGAATCACCAAATTGGCAAATATTAAAAAGAAGAAATACTCGATTAATCCGTAAATTACATTATTTTATAAAATTTTTCACTGAAAGGATATACGCAGATATCCTTCTATCTATTATTAATATTCCCAGAATTAATATACAACTTTTTGTTGAATCAACAAAAAAAATGATTGATAAATCCATTTACAATAATAAAAAAAATAAAAAAAGAATTAATAAAACAAATCAAAATAAAATGAATTTTATTTCGACTATAAAAAAGTCACTTTATAATATTAGTAATAAGAATTCACAGAATTTTTTTGACTTATCCTCCTTGTCACAAGCATATGTATTTTACAAAATATCACAAACACAAGTTCTTAACTTGTATAAGTTAAGATCTATTCTTCAATATCACGGAACGTCTTTTTTTCTTAAGACTTCAATAAAAGATTATTTTGGAAAACAAGGAATAATTCATTATGAATTAAGACATAAGAAACTTCGGAATTCTGGAATAAATCAATGGAAAAACTGGTTAAGAGGTCATTATCAATACCATTTATCTCAGATTAGATGGTCTAGATTAATAGCAGCAAAATGGAAAAATAGAATCAATAAATGTCGTACAATTCAAAATCAAGATTTAAACAAAGAGAATTCATATGAAAAAGACCTATTAATTCATTACAAAAAACAAAACGATTACGAAGTATATTCATTACCAAATCAAAATGAGAATTTTCAAAAATACTATAGATATAATCTTTTATCTTATAGATCTATTAATTATGAAAATAAGAGGGACCCATATATTTATGGATCACCATTCCAAGTAAATAAGAATCGAGAGAGTTTTTATAATTACAACACACATAAACATAAGGGCAAATTTTTTGATATACTAGGGGATATCCCTATCAAAAATTATTTAGGAAAAAGTGATATTATGTATATGGAAAAAAATCCGGATCGAAAATATTTTGATTGGAAAATTCTCCATTTTTGTCTTAAAAAGAAAATCGATATTGAGGCCTGGATCAAGATCGATACCAACAAGAATAAAAATACTAAAACCGGGACTAATAATTATCAAATAATTGATAAAATTGATAAAAAAGATCTTTTTTATCTTACGATTCCTCAGGATCAAGAAATCAATTCACCCAATCAAAAAAAAATATTTTTTGATTGGATGGGAATGAATGAAGAAATACTAAGTCGTCCTATATCGAATCTGAAACTTTGGTTCTTCCCAGAATTTGTACTACTTTATAATGCATATAAAATGAAACCGTGGTTTATACCAAGCAAATTACTTTTTTTTAATATAAATGAAAATGGTAGTGAAAATAAAAACATCAATAGAAAGCAAAAGGGGGTTATACCCTCGAATGAAAAAAAAAAAATGGAATTAAAGAATAAAAATAAAAAAGAAAAAGAATCTGCAGGCCAAAGAGATCTTAGATCAAATGCACAAAACCAAGTAAATCTTGTATCTGTTCCCTCAACCGAACAAAAAGATATTGAAGAAGATTATTCAGAATCAAACATGAAAAACCGTAAAAAGAAAAAACAATACAAGAGCAATACCGAAGCAGAACTAGATTTCTTCCTGAAAAAGTATTTACTTTTTCAATTGAGATGGGATAATGCTTTGAATCAAAGAATGATCAATAATATCAAAGTATATTGTCTCCTGCTTAGACTGAGAAATCCAAGAAAAATTACTATATCCTCTATTCAAAGGAGAGAAATGAATCTGGATATAATGCTGATTCAGAAGAATTTAACTCTTACAGAATTGATGAAAAGGGGGATATTAATTATCGAACCCCTTCGTCTGTCTGTAAAAAATGATGGACAGTTTATTATGTATCAAACCATAGGTATTTCATTAGTTCATACGAGTAGGCATCAAACTAATCAAAGATACCGAGAACAAAGATAT
>NW_028129210.1:20000-22500 GCF_055761805.1 Camellia sinensis
AAAACAAAAAAATGGATTATCAAGGGCATTCCGTTTTTAAAAAAATAAAAAAAGAACTCTCAAAAGTAAATCCAATTCTATTATTTAGATTGAGAGAAATATATAAATCAAGCGAAACTAAAAAAAAAAAAGAAAAAGATTCTATAACCCGCAATCATATAATTCATAAATCCTTTAGTCGAATTCAATCTACATATTGGACAAATTTTTTACTGACAGAAAAAAAAATGAAAGATCTGACTGATAGAACAAGCACAATCAGAAATCAAATAAAAAGAATTACAAAAAATAAAAAAAAAGTGACTCCAGAAATAAATGATAGTCCTAATAAAACAAGTTATAATGCTAAAAGATTGGAATCACCAAATTGGCAAATATTAAAAAGAAGAAATACTCGATTAATCCGTAAATTACATTATTTTATAAAATTTTTCACTGAAAGGATATACGCAGATATCCTTCTATCTATTATTAATATTCCCAGAATTAATATACAACTTTTTGTTGAATCAACAAAAAAAATGATTGATAAATCCATTTACAATAATAAAAAAAATAAAAAAAGAATTAATAAAACAAATCAAAATAAAATGAATTTTATTTCGACTATAAAAAAGTCACTTTATAATATTAGTAATAAGAATTCACAGAATTTTTTTGACTTATCCTCCTTGTCACAAGCATATGTATTTTACAAAATATCACAAACACAAGTTCTTAACTTGTATAAGTTAAGATCTATTCTTCAATATCACGGAACGTCTTTTTTTCTTAAGACTTCAATAAAAGATTATTTTGGAAAACAAGGAATAATTCATTATGAATTAAGACATAAGAAACTTCGGAATTCTGGAATAAATCAATGGAAAAACTGGTTAAGAGGTCATTATCAATACCATTTATCTCAGATTAGATGGTCTAGATTAATAGCAGCAAAATGGAAAAATAGAATCAATAAATGTCGTACAATTCAAAATCAAGATTTAAACAAAGAGAATTCATATGAAAAAGACCTATTAATTCATTACAAAAAACAAAACGATTACGAAGTATATTCATTACCAAATCAAAATGAGAATTTTCAAAAATACTATAGATATAATCTTTTATCTTATAGATCTATTAATTATGAAAATAAGAGGGACCCATATATTTATGGATCACCATTCCAAGTAAATAAGAATCGAGAGAGTTTTTATAATTACAACACACATAAACATAAGGGCAAATTTTTTGATATACTAGGGGATATCCCTATCAAAAATTATTTAGGAAAAAGTGATATTATGTATATGGAAAAAAATCCGGATCGAAAATATTTTGATTGGAAAATTCTCCATTTTTGTCTTAAAAAGAAAATCGATATTGAGGCCTGGATCAAGATCGATACCAACAAGAATAAAAATACTAAAACCGGGACTAATAATTATCAAATAATTGATAAAATTGATAAAAAAGATCTTTTTTATCTTACGATTCCTCAGGATCAAGAAATCAATTCACCCAATCAAAAAAAAATATTTTTTGATTGGATGGGAATGAATGAAGAAATACTAAGTCGTCCTATATCGAATCTGAAACTTTGGTTCTTCCCAGAATTTGTACTACTTTATAATGCATATAAAATGAAACCGTGGTTTATACCAAGCAAATTACTTTTTTTTAATATAAATGAAAATGGTAGTGAAAATAAAAACATCAATAGAAAGCAAAAGGGGGTTATACCCTCGAATGAAAAAAAAAAAATGGAATTAAAGAATAAAAATAAAAAAGAAAAAGAATCTGCAGGCCAAAGAGATCTTAGATCAAATGCACAAAACCAAGTAAATCTTGTATCTGTTCCCTCAACCGAACAAAAAGATATTGAAGAAGATTATTCAGAATCAAACATGAAAAACCGTAAAAAGAAAAAACAATACAAGAGCAATACCGAAGCAGAACTAGATTTCTTCCTGAAAAAGTATTTACTTTTTCAATTGAGATGGGATAATGCTTTGAATCAAAGAATGATCAATAATATCAAAGTATATTGTCTCCTGCTTAGACTGAGAAATCCAAGAAAAATTACTATATCCTCTATTCAAAGGAGAGAAATGAATCTGGATATAATGCTGATTCAGAAGAATTTAACTCTTACAGAATTGATGAAAAGGGGGATATTAATTATCGAACCCCTTCGTCTGTCTGTAAAAAATGATGGACAGTTTATTATGTATCAAACCATAGGTATTTCATTAGTTCATACGAGTAGGCATCAAACTAATCAAAGATACCGAGAACAAAGATATGTTGATAAGAAGGATAAGGATTTTGATGAATCCATTTCAAGGCATCATCAAAGGATAACCGGAAATAGAAAAAAAAATCATTATGATTTGCTTGTTCCTGAAAATATTTTATCGTCTAGATGTCGTAGAGAATTGAGAATTCTAATTTGTTTCAATTCAAAGACTAAGCATGATGTGAATAGAAATCCAATATTTTGCAATGGGAACAAGGT
>NW_028129212.1:15000-17500 GCF_055761805.1 Camellia sinensis
TTCATCAATTCTGTAAGAGTTAAATTCTTCTGAATCAGCATTATATCCAGATTCATTTCTCTCCTTTGAATAGAGGATATAGTAATTTTTCTTGGATTTCTCAGTCTAAGCAGGAGACAATATACTTTGATATTATTGATCATTCTTTGATTCAAAGCATTATCCCATCTCAATTGAAAAAGTAAATACTTTTTCAGGAAGAAATCTAGTTCTGCTTCGGTATTGCTCTTGTATTGTTTTTTCTTTTTACGGTTTTTCATGTTTGATTCTGAATAATCTTCTTCAATATCTTTTTGTTCGGTTGAGGGAACAGATACAAGATTTACTTGGTTTTGTGCATTTGATCTAAGATCTCTTTGGCCTGCAGATTCTTTTTCTTTTTTATTTTTATTCTTTAATTCCATTTTTTTTTTTTCATTCGAGGGTATAACCCCCTTTTGCTTTCTATTGATGTTTTTATTTTCACTACCATTTTCATTTATATTAAAAAAAAGTAATTTGCTTGGTATAAACCACGGTTTCATTTTATATGCATTATAAAGTAGTACAAATTCTGGGAAGAACCAAAGTTTCAGATTCGATATAGGACGACTTAGTATTTCTTCATTCATTCCCATCCAATCAAAAAATATTTTTTTTGATTGGGTGAATTGATTTCTTGATCCTGAGGAATCGTAAGATAAAAAAGATCTTTTTTATCAATTTTATCAATTATTTGATAATTATTAGTCCCGGTTTTAGTATTTTTATTCTTGTTGGTATCGATCTTGATCCAGGCCTCAATATCGATTTTCTTTTTAAGACAAAAATGGAGAATTTTCCAATCAAAATATTTTCGATCCGGATTTTTTTCCATATACATAATATCACTTTTTCCTAAATAATTTTTGATAGGGATATCCCCTAGTATATCAAAAAATTTGCCCTTATGTTTATGTGTGTTGTAATTATAAAAACTCTCTCGATTCTTATTTACTTGGAATGGTGATCCATAAATATATGGGTCCCTCTTATTTTCATAATTAATAGATCTATAAGATAAAAGATTATATCTATAGTATTTTTGAAAATTCTCATTTTGATTTGGTAATGAATATACTTCGTAATCGTTTTGTTTTTTGTAATGAATTAATAGGTCTTTTTCATATGAATTCTCTTTGTTTAAATCTTGATTTTGAATTGTACGACATTTATTGATTCTATTTTTCCATTTTGCTGCTATTAATCTAGACCATCTAATCTGAGATAAATGGTATTGATAATGACCTCTTAACCAGTTTTTCCATTGATTTATTCCAGAATTCCGAAGTTTCTTATGTCTTAATTCATAATGAATTATTCCTTGTTTTCCAAAATAATCTTTTATTGAAGTCTTAAGAAAAAAAGACGTTCCGTGATATTGAAGAATAGATCTTAACTTATACAAGTTAAGAACTTGTGTTTGTGATATTTTGTAAAATACATATGCTTGTGACAAGGAGGATAAGTCAAAAAAATTCTGTGAATTCTTATTACTAATATTATAAAGTGACTTTTTTATAGTCGAAATAAAATTCATTTTATTTTGATTTGTTTTATTAATTCTTTTTTTATTTTTTTTATTATTGTAAATGGATTTATCAATCATTTTTTTTGTTGATTCAACAAAAAGTTGTATATTAATTCTGGGAATATTAATAATAGATAGAAGGATATCTGCGTATATCCTTTCAGTGAAAAATTTTATAAAATAATGTAATTTACGGATTAATCGAGTATTTCTTCTTTTTAATATTTGCCAATTTGGTGATTCCAATCTTTTAGCATTATAACTTGTTTTATTAGGACTATCATTTATTTCTGGAGTCACTTTTTTTTTATTTTTTGTAATTCTTTTTATTTGATTTCTGATTGTGCTTGTTCTATCAGTCAGATCTTTCATTTTTTTTTCTGTCAGTAAAAAATTTGTCCAATATGTAGATTGAATTCGACTAAAGGATTTATGAATTATATGATTGCGGGTTATAGAATCTTTTTCTTTTTTTTTTTTAGTTTCGCTTGATTTATATATTTCTCTCAATCTAAATAATAGAATTGGATTTACTTTTGAGAGTTCTTTTTTTATTTTTTTTAAAAACGGAATGCCCTTGATAATCCATTTTTTTGTTTTTTTTGAGATATTTAGAAATTTTGTTCTTTCTTTTAAAACTTTTAGAAATATAAAATACTTTTTTTTCAATTTTCCAATTTTTTTTTCGAGTTTCTTAAAAATGGGTTCAAAAAAGGAAGGCCGTTTTTGGGGAGAACCAAAAGGAAGTTCAGCTTCCATTCCCCAAACCGTTAAAAAAAAAAAATCATCTTTTTGTCCTTTCTTTTTGATTCGATCTATATGAGAGGACCGTGGCTTAGATCTGTGCCAGGGTTTCAGACAGAAAGGAAATAGCATCTTTATTTGAATACCGTCTATTAACCAATTTTTCGGAAATTCTGTTTCTGATAATTGAACACCATTATAGGTGCA
>NW_028129215.1:0-2500 GCF_055761805.1 Camellia sinensis
AGGAAAATCTTTGGGCATTTCATTTATTGAGCGGTCTTTAAACCCCTTTCCTTTTTGTTTGTCTCGTTTAAAATCTATTTGGATTTTTTGTTCGGATCCAGTTATTGAGACAATTGAAAAGGCGTTTCCTTGTTCTGGGATCCTTTATCTTTTCTTTGTTTTAAATCATTGGGTTTAGACATAACTTCGGTGATTCTTAATCCTTTCAAAATGGCAGCAACATACCTTTTTTTGTGATTTCTTTCTATCAAAGAATCATACAAATGGTTGATTCCCACGCGATACACTTTGTATCGAAAGAGTTTTATCAATTTCAAGAAATTTACCTTTTGGGATTGGAAACTTGTAACCCTTTCGATTTCTATATTGAAGATATATTTACGAAGTTGTTCCAATTTATTGATTGGCATTAACCCTAGATCCTTACCCCTGAGAAATGAATCAATACTTTCTACTCGAGCTTCATCGTGGACTATTTCCATTACAACCCAACAAAAAAAGAGGGGTTCTAGTGGGACAGAACAAATGATGTCGAGCCAAGAGCACCTTCATTCCTATATAAAATGGTGGATGTAAGAATCCACAACGGATCGTGTCCTTCAAGTCGCACGTTGCTTTCTACCACATCGTTTCAAACGAAGTTTTACCATAACATTTCTTTAATTTGTAGCCGGTATGGATATGGAATTGATTCAATTATGGAATCGTGAATAATCATTGGTTCAGTCGGTACATAGTAATCTAGACTTTTTTTCTTCTATATAGATGTTTTTCTGAAGAAGTTTTAGCAAGAATTCAACTTAACCCCCTATTTTAGTGTATAAATATTTTATTGTATAAATAGAAATGAAATTTTTTTTTTATTTTATTAATAAAAATATATAAATAAATACCATAAAAATAATAAATAAGACGAATAAATGAGTTCTTTTTGAATATCTGCATCTTCACTTCAAGTAACTCAATAGGATAGATTCACCAATCTCACACTTCTTTAAGTATCAAAGATTCAACTCATAAGGAATCATTAAAAATATTTAATTTATAATTAAGTTTCCTACTTTGACATCATTATTTGAATAAAGTTTTACAGTAAGAACCGCATTTGATCATCATAAAAGAGAGAAATTTCTATTTCTTTTGGAATGGAATCATCAATGATTTAAAGCAGATAGATAGATCGAACAATAAATCAAATTTCTCTTTTTTCTCCTGAGATGAATAAATGAATAAAAAAGACTGATGTAAGGTAAGATTTAAGTCCTTATTCTTTCGATTCTGATTTTCTTAATTAGATGAAAGAATGGGGATTTATCAGATAGACTGAACAATTGTCACTCTTATAGATATTCTATGTTAAATATTTAAATTTTCAAATTTAAGAGATCCATTTTTTTTTCACAAAGAAAAACTACTGTCACTGAAATAGAGCGATAACAATATATACATACAGGCTATGCATTTCCTCATTTTATATACGTATTTTGGTATTTTGTTTGACTTGAGATTCCGTAATCTTTCTATAATCTTGTCATAAAGTAAAGTGAATAAAATGTATGAATCACCCCTATCTCAATCCTTACATAGATTTACAATTATTCATTAGAACCAAACATGAAATACCTAAAAATGAAGTTCAAATAAAATACATCGATTACATATGTAACTTGATTGTTTATTAATAAGATTCGGACAGATAAAGCCAAACAAGTATAGATTAAGTCTTTGCTCCCCTTTTTACCCTAACCCAGTCTTAAGAAAGAGATTGAATCCCCTTAATAGAATTCAATTATAGTACCAAGAACTCCCTCTTGGTTAGAAATTCAGAGATCCACAGAGAATTAATAATTGGACTACTTCATTTAAAGAATAGGGAATAAGAGATAGGAAATATAGGTTCTTTCGCATTTCGATTAAAAATGCATCGTTGAAAATTCAATATGGGACGGAAGGTTTTTCTAAGTAACTAACTTCCCTCAATATAAATATGAAGAGAATAAACATATGATGAAAAGCCCGCCCAATTATTTTTGAATTCAAATCCTTGTGCTCTATGTTCCTATCTTATCTGGATTATAAATAGATTCAGTTAAATCTGTGTGTCATTTGAACTCGATTCAATTCAAGTTTGTGAAAGAAAGATATGATTCAGAGAAGAATCATTAAAAAGCAGAAAGAAGAATCACATTCTATCCAATATTAGACCTTTAAAATTTAAAAAGAAAGTTGTTCAAAAAAGAATCTTTATTCTAATAGAATGGAATATGCTCTGGGACGGAAGGATTCGAACCTCCGAATAACGGGACCAAAACCCGTTGCCTTACCACTTGGCCACGCCCCATTTTCATTTCTATTCGGCGCTAATAAAGAATAATGTTGGTATTGGTTGGTCGTCAATTCAAGTCCAAATATCTAAGAATAGATTAGATTGTTGCTAGGATTTTGACACGTATAGATATAGAATTAAATTCAATTTATTGATCATTACATATAATTCAAT
>NW_028129216.1:15000-17500 GCF_055761805.1 Camellia sinensis
TATCTCCGAACTGATAAAACTCATTTTTAGAAATTGTATAGGAAAGGGAGCAGAATTCAAAATTTCAGATTATACAGAAGAAGAAATAAAAGAAAGGGAAAAAAAGGAAAAGGACAAAAAAGAAGAGAACAAAAGAAAAGAGAAAGCGCGGATAGAAGTAGCAGAAGCCTGGGATACCATTCCATTTGCTCAAGTAATAAGAGGTTCCATGTTAATAACTCAATCGATTCTTAGAAAATATATTATATTACCGTCATTGATAATAGCTAAAAATATTGGCCGTATGCTATTATTACAATTTCCTGAGTGGTCTGAGGATTTAAATGAATGGAATAAAGAAATGCATGTTAAATGCACCTATAATGGTGTTCAATTATCAGAAACAGAATTTCCGAAAAATTGGTTAATAGACGGTATTCAAATAAAGATGCTATTTCCTTTCTGTCTGAAACCCTGGCACAGATCTAAGCCACGGTCCTCTCATATAGATCGAATCAAAAAGAAAGGACAAAAAGATGATTTTTTTTTTTTAACGGTTTGGGGAATGGAAGCTGAACTTCCTTTTGGTTCTCCCCAAAAACGGCCTTCCTTTTTTGAACCCATTTTTAAGAAACTCGAAAAAAAAATTGGAAAATTGAAAAAAAAGTATTTTATATTTCTAAAAGTTTTAAAAGAAAGAACAAAATTTCTAAATATCTCAAAAAAAACAAAAAAATGGATTATCAAGGGCATTCCGTTTTTAAAAAAAATAAAAAAAGAACTCTCAAAAGTAAATCCAATTCTATTATTTAGATTGAGAGAAATATATAAATCAAGCGAAACTAAAAAAAAAAAAGAAAAAGATTCTATAACCCGCAATCATATAATTCATAAATCCTTTAGTCGAATTCAATCTACATATTGGACAAATTTTTTACTGACAGAAAAAAAAATGAAAGATCTGACTGATAGAACAAGCACAATCAGAAATCAAATAAAAAGAATTACAAAAAATAAAAAAAAAGTGACTCCAGAAATAAATGATAGTCCTAATAAAACAAGTTATAATGCTAAAAGATTGGAATCACCAAATTGGCAAATATTAAAAAGAAGAAATACTCGATTAATCCGTAAATTACATTATTTTATAAAATTTTTCACTGAAAGGATATACGCAGATATCCTTCTATCTATTATTAATATTCCCAGAATTAATATACAACTTTTTGTTGAATCAACAAAAAAAATGATTGATAAATCCATTTACAATAATAAAAAAAATAAAAAAAGAATTAATAAAACAAATCAAAATAAAATGAATTTTATTTCGACTATAAAAAAGTCACTTTATAATATTAGTAATAAGAATTCACAGAATTTTTTTGACTTATCCTCCTTGTCACAAGCATATGTATTTTACAAAATATCACAAACACAAGTTCTTAACTTGTATAAGTTAAGATCTATTCTTCAATATCACGGAACGTCTTTTTTTCTTAAGACTTCAATAAAAGATTATTTTGGAAAACAAGGAATAATTCATTATGAATTAAGACATAAGAAACTTCGGAATTCTGGAATAAATCAATGGAAAAACTGGTTAAGAGGTCATTATCAATACCATTTATCTCAGATTAGATGGTCTAGATTAATAGCAGCAAAATGGAAAAATAGAATCAATAAATGTCGTACAATTCAAAATCAAGATTTAAACAAAGAGAATTCATATGAAAAAGACCTATTAATTCATTACAAAAAACAAAACGATTACGAAGTATATTCATTACCAAATCAAAATGAGAATTTTCAAAAATACTATAGATATAATCTTTTATCTTATAGATCTATTAATTATGAAAATAAGAGGGACCCATATATTTATGGATCACCATTCCAAGTAAATAAGAATCGAGAGAGTTTTTATAATTACAACACACATAAACATAAGGGCAAATTTTTTGATATACTAGGGGATATCCCTATCAAAAATTATTTAGGAAAAAGTGATATTATGTATATGGAAAAAAATCCGGATCGAAAATATTTTGATTGGAAAATTCTCCATTTTTGTCTTAAAAAGAAAATCGATATTGAGGCCTGGATCAAGATCGATACCAACAAGAATAAAAATACTAAAACCGGGACTAATAATTATCAAATAATTGATAAAATTGATAAAAAAGATCTTTTTTATCTTACGATTCCTCAGGATCAAGAAATCAATTCACCCAATCAAAAAAAAATATTTTTTGATTGGATGGGAATGAATGAAGAAATACTAAGTCGTCCTATATCGAATCTGAAACTTTGGTTCTTCCCAGAATTTGTACTACTTTATAATGCATATAAAATGAAACCGTGGTTTATACCAAGCAAATTACTTTTTTTTAATATAAATGAAAATGGTAGTGAAAATAAAAACATCAATAGAAAGCAAAAGGGGGTTATACCCTCGAATGAAAAAAAAAAAATGGAATTAAAGAATAAAAATAAAAAAGAAAAAGAATCTGCAGGCCAAAGA
>NW_028129217.1:17500-22500 GCF_055761805.1 Camellia sinensis
GAAATAGAGGAATAAATAAAGAAGAAGTAGAAAAAAATCTCGGGTTTATTCAATCATTTATTCAATCAATATAAGTGGAATAAGCAAACTTGATTTCTTATTTATTATTTGTTAATAGAGTTCCAACGAAAACCACCTGATTGAAGAGACTGCCAGAATTTTATATTTCTAGGATCCATAAATTAAGATTTTGTTGTTATAGAACATGGGACTCTATGGGAGCAATGAATAGGTACGAATAGAGCAAAAGAGGAATAAAAAAAAATAGTAGAGAAAGGTTATATAAAACTATATACGAGTCATCACTCCCCCACCTTTTGTATTTCCTTAATTAAATTTTGTTTGATTAGGGCGAAATTCTTTAAAAACCTCCGCCTTCTTTAAAATATCCTGAACAGTTTCTGTAGGTTGAGCACCCTTTTCAAGGAAATATAGAATAGCAGGAACATTTAAATAAGTTTGATTCTTTATCGGATCATAAAACCCACTTTCCGAAGATCTCTTCCTTCTCTTCGGGATCGAACATCAATTGCAACGATTCGATAAACGGCTCATTGGGATAGATGTAGATGAATAATACCCCCCCTAGAAACCGTATAGGAAGTTTTCTCCTCGTACGGCTCGAGAAAAAATGATTCGAAGTTCTATTTATGTATAGAATTACAATGGCAAAATGGGTCTATAAAATAATCAAAATCCATTAGATTATGATTTAAGTCCTTTTTTCTTTTTCCTTCCTGAAAAAGAAAAAAAAAATCATTTGTACTCATAACTCAAGTTGGATAACTCTTAAATAGCTCAAAGGAAAATCTTTGGGCATTTCATTTATTGAGCGGTCTTTAAACCCCTTTCCTTTTTGTTTGTCTCGTTTAAAATCTATTTGGATTTTTTGTCGGATCCAGTTATTGAGACAATTGAAAAGGCGTTTCCTTGTTCTGGGATCCTTTATCTTTTCTTTGTTTTAAATCATTGGGTTTAGACATAACTTCGGTGATTCTTAATCCTTTCAAAATGGCAGCAACATACCTTTTTTTGTGATTTCTTTCTATCAAAGAATCATACAAATGGTTGATTCCCACGCGATACACTTTGTATCGAAAGAGTTTTATCAATTTCAAGAATTTACCTTTTGGGATTGGAAACTTGTAACCCTTTCGATTTCTATATTGAAGATATATTTACGAAGTTGTTCCAATTTATTGATTGGCATTAACCCTAGATCCTTACCCCTGAGAAATGAATCAATACTTTCTACTCGAGCTTCATCGTGGACTATTTCCATTACAACCCAACAAAAAAAGAGGGGTTCTAGGGGGACAGAACAAATGATGTCGAGCCAAGAGCACCTTCATTCCTATATAAAATGGTGGATGTAAGAATCCACAACGGATCGTGTCCTTCAAGTCGCACGTTGCTTTCTACCACATCGTTTCAAACGAAGTTTTACCATAACATTTCTTTAATTTGTAGCCGGTATGGATATGGAATTGATTCAATTATGGAATCGTGAATAATCATTGGTTCAGTCGGTACATAGTAATCTAGACTTTTTTTCTTCTATATAGATGTTTTTCTGAAGAAGTTTTAGCAAGAATTCAACTTAACCCCCTATTTTAGTGTATAAATATTTTATTGTATAAATAGAAATGAAATTTTTTTTTATTTTATTAATAAAAATATATAAATAAATACCATAAAAATAATAAAATAAGACGAATAAATGAGTTCTTTTTGAATATCTGCATCTTCACTTCAAGTAACTCAATAGGATAGATTCACCAATCTCACACTTCTTTAAGTATCAAAGATTCAACTCATAAGGAATCATTAAAAATATTTAATTTATAATTAAGTTTCCTACTTTGACATCATTATTTGAATAAAGTTTTACAGTAAGAACCGCATTTGATCATCATAAAAGAGAGAAATTTCTATTTCTTTTGGAATGGAATCATCAATGATTTAAAGCAGATAGATAGATCGAACAATAAATCAAATTTCTCTTTTTCTCCTGAGATGAATAAATGAATAAAAAAGACTGATGTAAGGTAAGATTTAAGTCCTTATTCTTTCGATTCTGATTTTCTTAATTAGATGAAAGAATGGGGATTTATCAGATAGACTGAACAATTGTCACTCTTATAGATATCTATGTTAAATATTTAAATTTTCAAATTTAAGAGATCCCATTTTTTTTTCACAAAGAAAAACTACTGTCACTGAAATAGAGCGATAACAATATATACATACAGGCTATGCATTTCCTCATTTTATATACGTATTTTGGTATTTTGTTTGACTTGAGATTCCGTAATCTTTCTATAATCTTGTCATAAAGTAAAGTGAATAAAATGTATGAATCACCCCTATCTCAATCCTTACATAGATTTACAATTATTCATTAGAACCAAACATGAAATACCCTAAAAATGAAGTTCAAATAAAATACATCGATTACATATGTAACTTGATTGTTTATTAATAAGATTCGGACAGATAAAGCCAAACAAGTATAGATTAAGTCTTTGCTCCCCTTTTTACCCTAACCCAGTCTTAAGAAAGAGATTGAATCCCCTTAATAGAATTCAATTATAGTACCAAGAACTCCCTCTTGGTTAGAAATTCAGAGATCCACAGAGAATTAATAATTGGACTACTTCATTTAAAGAATAGGGAATAAGAGATAGGAAATATAGGTTCTTTCGCATTTCGATTAAAAATGCATCGTTGAAAATTCAATATGGGACGGAAGGTTTTTCTAAGTAACTAACTTCCCTCAATATAAATATGAAGAGAATAAAGAATAAACATATGATGAAAAGCCCGCCCAATTATTTTTGAATTCAAATCCTTGTGCTCTATGTTCCTATCTTATCTGGATTATAAATAGATTCAGTTAAATCTGTGTGTCATTTGAACTCGATTCAATTCAAGTTTGTGAAAGAAAGATATGATTCAGAGAAGAATCATTAAAAAGCAGAAAGAAGAATCACATTCTATCCAATATTAGACCTTTAAAATTTAAAAAGAAAGTTGTTCAAAAAAGAATCTTTATTCTAATAGAATGGAATATGCTCTGGGACGGAAGGATTCGAACCTCCGAATAACGGGACCAAAACCCGTTGCCTTACCACTTGGCCACGCCCCATTTTCATTTCTATTCGGCGCTAATAAAGAATAATGTTGGTATTGGTTGGTCGTCAATTCAAGTCCAAATATCTAAGAATAGATTAGATTGTTGCTAGGATTTTGACACGTATAGATATAGAATTAAATTCAATTTATTGATCATTACATATAATTCAATTAAGATATTGTATGAAAGTATAATTTCTTCTATTCTCCTTTGAGAATGGGAGGATTTTTGATTGGGTGAATTCAAAGAAAAAGAAGGATTTTTTGTCTACCTTACTTTCTTCGTTTTTACTTATATCAAAAACTCAATCAAAATGCAATTATCTCCAAGAACAAAATGTCTGTTATGCTTAATATCTTTAGTTTGATCTGTATCTGTATTAATTCTGCCCTTTATTCGAGTAGTTTTTTCTTCGCCAAATTGCCCGAGGCCTATGCTTTTTTGAATCCAATTGTAGATGTTATGCCAGTCATACCTGTGCTTTTTTTTCTCTTAGCCTTTGTTTGGCAAGCTGCCGTAAGTTTTCGATGAGATCTTTAATATTATCCTAGAAAATTCATGATTTTTTCCAGAAATTCTAACAATTGATAAGATCAGATAAGTCTTACAATATGAACTCTCAATTCAAACATTGAAACTCTTGGATAGATGCGATAAATCTGAATCACCCCATTTCCCCATTCTGACTCTTTTTCTTTTCCAATGAAAGACACTAACCCTAATAAGGTCCTCCAGAATATCTAATTCTGGGTATGAAAGAAAATTTTAGTAATGAAAGACTCTTATGACAAATGAATTTAAATTTCTGAAAATTATTTTCTATTTCTAGAAAGCACTTCATTTCTTGGTGTCAAAAGAGAATATGTGGTATAAAAATAGACGATCTATTCTCTTTTTTTTTTTTCCAAAAAATTTGGAGATTGTGTAATGCTTACTCTCAAACTTTTCGTTTACACAGTAGTTATATTCTTTGTTTCTCTCTTCATCTTCGGATTCCTATCTAATGATCCAGGACGTAATCCTGGACGTGAAGAATAAAAAAAAAAAGGATTTTCGCTTTCCTTGCTTGATTTTCAAATTTTCTTAGGGTTTTATCTATTTCACACGTTTAACTACGAAAAAGGAAAAGGGATTTGAACAATTTGAAAGATAAATCAAATATCAAGTCATCAAGGGAAACGGAAAGAGAGGGATTCGAACCCTCGGTACAAATAACTCGTACAACGGATTAGCAATCCGCCGCTTTAGTCCACTCAGCCACCTCTCCCAATAAAAAAAAGATAATTACTATGTTACATTACACGTAAAGTAAGGATTCAAAAAAGTCTTTCTTTCTCTCTCTTTATCTTTATTATATAGATATGGTACAATTTTTATCAGCAATTCCATTTAGATAAAAGAAGGGCTGGAAAGATCCAATATAAATATAAAGAAAAATCAAAATAAAGAAGACTTCTTTTCTTTGATTTTGTTCGAAAAGGCCTTTTTTATCCCATGGCCGGGCTAGGTCAGTATCTAGCCGGGCCTTTTTTTGTTCCAACGAATCATAGTATCTGATTGAAAAAAAAATACTTGCTATTAAAGCAACAAGAAAGTGTCTTTTCTTATTATTCCTTTCTTCCTTTTTTATTTGCTTTTTTTTAACTACTTTACTGGAAACTGGAATAAAAAAAAGAAACTATGAATTCTTACACAATGCATTTTTTGTTATGATTTCGGTGTTTTTATCGAGCCGTATCTATCAAAATTCCTCCAGTAAAAGAAAAGAGAAAACTTCTTTTTTAGTTATTTAAATGAATCCTCTTTTCCGAATCTAATTAAACCCCCACGAAAAAAGTTAACACTCTAATTTTCATGATTTTTT
>NW_028129220.1:35000-37500 GCF_055761805.1 Camellia sinensis
CAAATTTGAATTTGAAAGGATCTTCTTTATTTCAGAACAAGGAAGAATGGATTCCGAAAATAAAACAAAATTTTATTCAATGCAATTAGAAGTGATCTTAATGATCAAAAAAAAAAAAAAAAATCTATTGGAATAAAAGAAATCAGTAAAAAAGTCCCTCGATGGTCATACAAATTAATCAACGAATTAGAACAACAGGAAGGAGAAAGTGAAGAAGAAGTACCAATAGATTATCAGATTCGTTCAAGAAAAGCCAAACGTTGTAGTGATTTTTACTGATAACCGGGGAAATACCGATCCTAATAATAAGGATACTAATAATTCTAATAAAAGAGACGAAGTAGCTTTGATACGATATTCGCAACAATCTGATTTTCGTCGAGACATAATCAAAGGTTCAATGCGAGCCCAAAGATGTAAAACAGTTATTTGGGAATTTTTCAAGCAAATGCACATTCTCCGCTTTTTTTGGACAGAATAGACAAATCACACCCTTTTTTTTTTGATATCTCCGAACTGATAAAACTCATTTTTAGAAATTGTATAGGAAAGGGAGCAGAATTCAAAATTTCAGATTATACAGAGAAGAAATAAAAGAAAGGAAAAAAAGGAAAAGGACAAAAAAGAAGAGAACAAAAGAAAAGAGAAAGCGCGGATAGAAGTAGCAGAAGCCTGGGATACCATTCCATTTGCTCAAGTAATAAGAGGTTCCATGTTAATAACTCAATCGATTCTTAGAAAATATATTATATTACCGTCATTGATAATAGCTAAAAATATTGGCCGTATGCTATTATTACAATTTCCTGAGTGGTCTGAGGATTTAAATGAATGGAATAAAGAAATGCATGTTAAATGCACCTATAATGGTGTTCAATTATCAGAAACAGAATTTCCGTAAAAATTGGTTAATAGACGGTATTCAAATAAAGATGCTATTTCCTTTCTGTCTGAAACCCTGGCACAGATCTAAGCCACGGTCCTCTCATATAGATCGAATCAAAAAGAAAGGACAAAAAGATGATTTTTTTTTTTTAACGGTTTGGGGAATGGAAGCTGAACTTCCTTTTGGTTCTCCCCAAAAACGGCCTTCCTTTTTTGAACCCATTTTTAAGAAACTCGAAAAAAAAAATTGGAAATTGAAAAAAAGTATTTTATATTTCTAAAAGTTTTAAAGAAAGAACAAAATTTCTAAATATCTCAAAAAAAACAAAAAAAATGGATTATCAAGGGCATTCCGTTTTAAAAAAAAATAAAAAAAGAACTCTCAAAAGTAAATCCAATTCTATTATTTAGATTGAGGAAATATATAATCAAGCGAAACTAAAAAAAAAAAAGAAAAAGATTCTATAACCCGCAATCATATAATTCATAAATCCTTTAGTCGAATTCAATCTACAGTATTGGACAAATTTTTTACTGACAGAAAAAAAAATGAAAGATCTGACTGATAGAACAAGCACAATCAGAAATCAAATAAAAAGAATTACAAAAAATAAAAAAAAAGTGACTCCAGAAATAAATGATAGTCCTAATAAAAACAAGTTATAATGCTAAAAGATTGGAATCACCAAATTGGCAAATATTAAAAAGAAGAAATACTCGATTAATCCGTAAATTACATTATTTTATAAAATTTTCACTGAAAGGATATACGCAGATATCCTTCTATCTATTATTAATATTCCCAGAATTAATATACAACTTTTTGTTGAATCAACAAAAAAAATGATTGATAAATCCATTTACAATAATAAAAAAAATAAAAAAAGAATTAATTAAAACAAATCAAAATAAAATGAATTTTATTTCGACTATAAAAAAGTCACTTTATATATTAGTAATAAGAATTCACAGAATTTTTTTTGACTTATCCTCCTTGTCACAAGCATATGTATTTTACAAAATATCACAAACACAAGTTCTTAACTTGTATAAGTTAAGATCTATTCTTCAATATCACGGAACGTCTTTTTTTCTTAAGACTTCAATAAAGATTATTTTGGAAAACAAGGAATAATTCATTATGAATTAAGACATAAGAAACTTCGGAATTCTGAATAAATCAATGGAAAAACTGGTTAAGAGGTCATTATCAATACCATTTATCTCAGATTAGATGGTCTAGATTAATAGCAGCAAAATGGGAAAAATAGAATCAATAAATGTCGTACAATTCAAAATCAAGATTTAAACAAAGAGAATTCATATGAAAAAGACTCTATTATTCATTACAAAAAACAAAACGATTACGAAGTATATTCATTACCAAATCAAAATGAGAATTTTCAAAAATACATAGATATAATCTTTTATCTTATAGATCTATTAATTATGAAAATAAGAGGGACCCATATATTTATGGATCACCATTCCAAGTAAATAAGAATCGAGAGAGTTTTTATAATTACAACACACATAAACATAAGGGCAAATTTTTTGATATACTAGGGGATATCCCTATCAAAATTATTTAGGAAAAAGTGATATTATGTATATG
>NW_028129221.1:0-64155 GCF_055761805.1 Camellia sinensis
CACAAAACTTGCATTTTGCATGCATTTTGTCGCGATATCTTGCGCACGTCATCGCACTGTTTTGTGCACAAAACTTGCATTTTGCATGCATTTTGTCGCGATATCTTGCGCACGTCATCGCACTGTTTTGTGCACAAAACTTGCATTTTGCATGCATTTTATCGCGATATCTTGCGCACCTCATCGCACTGTTTTGTGCACAAAACTTGCATTAGGCATGCATTTTGTCGCGATATCTTGCGCACCTCATCGCACAGTTTTGTGCACATTACTTGCATTTTGCATGCATTTTGTCGCGATATCTTGCGCACCTCATCGCACTGTTTTGTGCACATTACTTCCATTTTGCATGCATTTTGTCGCGATATCTTGCGCACCTCATCCCACTGTTTTGTGCACATTACTTGCATTTTGCATGCATTTTGTCGCGATATCTTGCGCACCTCATCGCACTGTTTTGTGCACAAAACTTACATTTTGCATGTATTTCGTCGCGATATCTTGCGCACCTCATCGCACTGTTTTGCGCGCATTACTTGCATTTTGCATGCATTTTGTCGCGATATTTTGCGCACCTCATCGCACTGTTTTGTGCACAAAACTTGCATTTTGCATGCATTTTGTCGCGATATCTTGCGCACGTCATCGCACTGTTTTGTGCACATTACTTGCATTTTGCATGCATTTTGTCGCGATATCTTGCACACCTCATCGCAGTGTTTATTGCACAAAACTTGCATTTTGCATGCATTTTGTCGCGATATCTTGCGCACCTCATCGCACTGTTTTGTGCACAAAACTTGCATTTTGCATGCATTTTGTCGCGATATCTTGCGCACCTCATCGCACTGTTTTGTGCACAAAACTTTCATTTTGCATGCATTTTGTCGCGATATCTTGCGCACCTCATCGCACTGTTTTGTGCACAAAACTTGCATTTTGCATGCATTTTGTCGCCATATCTTGCGCACCTCATCGCGCTGTTTTGTGCACAAAACTTGCATTTTGCATGCATTTTGTCGCGATATCTTGCGCACCTCATCGCGCTGTTTTGTGCACAAAACTTGCATTTTGCATGCATTTTTGTCGCGATATCTTGCGCACCTCATCGCGCTGTTTTGTGCACAAAACTTGCATTTTGCAGGCATTTTGTCGCGATATCTTGCGCACCTCATCGCACTGTTTTGTGCACATTACTTGCATTTTGCATGCATTTTGTCGCGATATTTTGCGCACCTCATCGCACTGTTTTGTGCACAAAACTTGCATTTTGCATGCATTTTGTCGCGATATCTTGCGCACCTCATCGCACTGTTTTGTGCACAAAACTTGCATTTTGCATGCATTTTGTCGCGATATCTTGCGCACCACATCGCACTGTTTTGTGCACAAAACTTGTATTTTGCATGCATTTTGTCGCGATATCTTGCGCACCTCATCGCACTGTTTTGTGCACAAAACTTGCATTTTGCATGCATTTTGTCGCGATATCTTGCGCACCTCATCGCACTGTTTTGTGCACATTCCTTGCATTTTGCATGCATTTTGTCGCGATATCTTGCGCACCTCATCGCAGTGTTTTGTGCACAAAACTTGCATTTTGCATGCATTTTGTCGCGATATCTTGCGCACGTCATCGCACTGTTTTGTGCACAAAACTTGCATTTTGCATGCATTTTGTCGCGATATCTTGCGCAGGTCATCGCACTGTTTTGTGCACAAAACTTGCATTTTGCATGCATTTTATCGCGATATCTTGCGCACCTCATCGCACTGTTTTTGTGCACAAAACTTGCATTTTGCATGCATTTTGTCGCGATATCTTGCGCACCTCATCGCACAGTTTTGTGCACATTACTTGCATTTTGCATGCATTTTGTCGCGATATCATGCGCACCTCATCGCACTGTTTTGTGCACATTACTTGCATTTTGCATGCATTTTGTCGCGATATCTTGCGCTCCTCATCCCACTGTTTTTGTGCACATTACTTGCATTTTGCATGCATTTGTCGCGATATCTTGCGCACCTCATCGCACTGTTTTGTGCACAAAACTTACATTTTGCATGTATTTTGTCGCGATATCTTGCGCACCTCATCGCACTGTTTTGCGCACATTACTTGCATTTTGCATGCATTTTGTCGCGATATCATGCGCACCTCATCGCACTGTTTTGTGCACAAAAATTGCATTTTGCATGGATTTTGTCGCGATATCTTGCGCACCTCATCGCACTGTTTTGTGCACATTACTTGCATTTTGCATGCATTTTGTCGCGATATCTTGCGCACCCCATCGCACTGTTTTGTGCACAGAACTTGCATTTTGCATGCATTTTGTCGCGATATCTTGCGCACCTCATCCCACTGTTTTGTGCACATTACTTGCATTTTGCATGCATTTTGTCGCGATATCTTGCGCACCTCATCGCACTGTTTTGTGCACAGAACTTGCATTTTGCATGCATTTTGTCGCGATATCTTGCGCATCTCATCCCACTGTTTTGTGCACATTACTTGCATTTTGCATGCATTTTGTCGCGATATCTTGCGCACCTCATCGCACTGTTTTGTGCACAAAACTTGCATTTTGCATGCATTTTGTCGCCATATCTTGCGCACCTCATCGCACTGTTTTGTGCACAAAACTTGCATTTTGCATGCATTTTGTCGCGATATCTTGCGCACCTCATCGCGCTGTTTTGTGCACAAAACTTGCATTTTGCATGCATTTTGTCGCGATATCTTGCGCACCTCATCGCACTGTTTTGTGCACAAAACTTGCATTTTGCATGCATTTTGTCGCGATATCTTGCGCACCTCATCGCACTGTTTTGTGCACAAAACTTTCATTTTGCATGCATTTTGTCGCGATATCTTGCGCACCTCATCGCACTGTTTTGTGCACAAAACTTGCATTTTGCATGCATTTTGTCGCCATATCTTGCGCACCTCATCGCACTGTTTTGTGCACAAAACTTGCATTTTGCATGCATTTTGTCGCGATATCTTGCGCACCTCATCGCGCTGTTTTGTGCACAAAACTTGCATTTTGCATGCATTTTGTCGCGATATCTTGCGCACCTCATCGCCCTGTTCTGTGGACAAAACTTGCATTTTGTATGCATTTTGTCGCGATATCTTGCGCACCTCATCGCACTGTTTTGTGCACAAAACTTGCATTTTGCATGCATTTTGTCGCGATATCTTGCGCACCTCATCGCACTGTTTTGTGCACATTACTTGCATTTTGCATGCATTTTGTCGCGATATCTTGCGCACCTCATCGCACTGTTTTGTGCACAAAACTTCCGTTTTGCACGTATTTTGTCGCGATATCTTGCGCACCTCATCGCACTGTTTTGCGCACATTACTTGCATTTTGCATGCATTTTGTCGCGATATCATGCGCACCTCATCGCACTGTTTTGTGCACAAAACTTGCATTTTGCATGGATTTTGTCGCGATATCTTGCGCACCTCATCGCACTGTTTTGTGCACATTACTTGCATTTTGCATGCATTTTGTCGCGATATCTTGCGCACCTCATCGCACTGTTTTGTGCACAGAACTTGCATTTTGCATGCATTTTGTCGCGATATCTTGCGCACCTCATCCCACTGTTTTGTGCACATTACTTGCATTTTGCATGCATTTTGTCGCGATATCTTGCGCACCTCATCGCACTGTTTTGTGCACAGAACTTGCATTTTGCATGCATTTTGTCGCGATATCTTGCGCACCTCATCCCACTGTTTTGTGCACATTACTTGCATTTTGCATGCATTTTGTCGCGATATCTTGCGCACCTCATCGCACTGTTTTGTGCACATTCCTTGCATTTTGCATGCATTTTGTCGCGATATCTTGCGCACCTCATCGCACTGTTTTGTGCACAAAACTTGCATTTTGCATGCATTTTGTCGCGATATCTTGCGCACCTCATCGCACTGTTTTGTGCACAAAACTTGCATTTTGCATGCATTTTGTCGCGATATCTTGCGCACCTCATCGCACTGTTTTGTGCTCAAAACTTGCATTTTGCATGCATTTTGTCGCGATATCTTGCGCACCTCATCGCACTGTTTTGTGCACAAAACTTGCATTTTGCATGCATTTTGTCGCGATATCTTGCGCACCTCATCGCACTGTTTTGTGCACATTACTTGCATTTTGCATGCATTTTGTCGCGATATCTTGCGCACCTCATCGCAGTGTTTTGTGCACAAAACTTGCATTTTGCATGCATTTTGTCGCGATATCTTGCGCACCTCATCGCACTGTTTTGTGCACAAAACTTGCATTTTGCATGCATTTTGTCGCGATATCTGGCGCACCTCATCGCACAGTTTTGTGCACATTACTTGCATTTTGCATGCATTTTGTCGCGATATCTTGCGCACCTCATCGCACTGTTTTGTGCACATTACTTGCATTTTGCATGCATTTTGTCGCGATATCTTGCGCACCTCATCGCACTGTTTTGTGCACAAAACTTGCATTTTGCATGCATTTTGTCGCGATATCTTGCGCACCTCATCGCACTGTTTTGTGTACAAAACTTGCATTTTGCATGCATTTTGTCGCGATATCTTGCGCACCTCATCCCACTGTTTTGTGCACATTACTTGCATTTTGCATTCATTTTGTCGCGATATCTTGCGCACCTCATCGCACTGTTTTGTGCACAAAACTTGCATTTTGCATGCATTTTGTCGCGATATCTTGCGCACCTCATCGCACTGTTTTGTGCACAAAACTTGCATTTTGCATGCATTTTGTCGCGATATCTTGCGCACCTCATCGCACTGTTTTGTGCACATTACTTGCATTTTGCATGCATTTTGTCGCGATATCTTGCGCACCTCATCGCACTGTTTTGTGCACAAAACTTGCATTTTGCATGCATTTTGTCGCGATATCTTGCGCACCTCATCGCACAGTTTTGTGCACAAAACTTGCATTTTGCATGCATTTTGTCGCGATATCTTGCGCACCACATCGCACTGTTTTGTGCACAAAACTTGCATTTTGCATGCATTTTGTCGCGATATCTTGCGCACCTCATCGCACTGTTTTGTGCACAAAACTTCCATTTTGCATGCATTTTGTCGCGATATCTTGCGCACCTCATCCCACTGTTTTGTGCACATTACTTGCATTTTGCATGCATTTTGTCGCGATATCTTGCGCACCTCATCGCACTGTTTTGTGCACAAAACTTGCATTTTGCATGCATTTTGTCGCGATATCTTGCGCACCTCATCGCACAGTTTTGTGCACAAAACTTGCATTTTGCATGCATTTTGTCGCGATATCTTGCGCACCACATCGCACTGTTTTGTGCACATTCCTTGCATTTTGCATGCATTTTGTCGCGATATCTTGCGCACCTCATCGCACTGTTTTGTGCACAAAACTTCCATTTTGCATGCATTTTGTCGCGATATCTTGCGCACCTCATCGCACTGTTTTGTGCACGAAACTTGCATTTTGCTTGCATTTTGTCGCGATATCTTGCGCACCTCATCGCACTGTTTTGTGGACAAAACTTGCATTTTGTATGTATTTTGTCGCGATATCTTGCGTACCTCATCGCACTGTTTTGTGCACAAAACTTGCATTTTGCATGCATTTTGTCGCGATATCTTGCGCACCTCATCGCACTGTTTTGTGCACAAAACTTGCATTTTGCATGCATTTTGTCGCGATATCTTGCGCACCTCATCGCACTGTTTTGTGCACATTCCTTGCATTTTGCATGCATTTTGTCGCGATATCTTGCGCACCTCATCGCCCTGTTTTGTGCACAAAACTTGCATTTTGCATGCATTTTGTCGCGATATCTTGCGCACCTCATCGCACTGTTTTGTGCACAAAACTTGCATTTTGCATGCATTTTGTCGCGATATCTTGCGCACCTCATCGCACTGTTTTGTGGACAAAACTTGCATTTTGCATGCATTTTATCGCGATATCTTGCGCACCTCATCGCACTGTTTTGTGCACAAAACTTGCATTTTGCATGCATTTTGTCGCGATATCTTGCGCACCTCATCGCACTGTTTTTTGCACAAAACTTGCATTTTGCATGCATTTTGTCGCGATATCTTGCGCACCTCATCGCACTGTTTTGTGCACATTACTTGCATTTTGCATGCATTTTGTCGCGATATCTTGCGCACCTCATCGCACTATTTTGTGCACAAAACTTGCATTTTGCATGCATTTTGTCGCGATATCTTGCGCACCTCATCGCACTGTTTTGTGCACAAAACTTGCATTTTGGATGCATTTTGTCGCGATATCTTGCGCACCTCATCGCACAGTTTGGTGCACATTACTTGCATTTTGCTTGCATTTTGTCGCGATATCTTGCGCACCTCATCGCACTGTTTCGTGCACATTACTTGCATTTTGCATGAATTTGGTCGCGATATCTTGCGCACCTCATCGCACTGTTTTGTGCACATTACTTGCATTTTGCATGCATTTTGTCGCGATATCTTGCGCACCTCATCGCACTGTTTTGTGCACAAAACTTGCATTTTGCATGCATTTTGTCGCGATATCTTGCGCACCTCATCCCACTGTTTTGTGCACTTTACTTGCATTTTGCATGCATTTTGTCGCGATATCTTGCGCACCTCATCGCACTGTTTTGTGCAATAAACTTGCATTTTGCATGCATTTTGTCGCGATATCTTGCGCACCTCATCGCACTGTTTTGTGCACATTACTTGCATTTTGCATGCATTTTGTCGCGATATCTTGCGCACCTCATCGCACTGTTTTGTGCACAAAACTTGCATTTTGCATGCATTTTGTCGCGATATCTTGCCCACCTCATCGCACTGTTTTGTGCACAAAACTTGCATTTTGCATGCATTTTGTCGCGATATCTTGCGCACCTCATCGCACTGTTTTGTGCACAAAACTTGCATTTTGCATGCATTTTGTCGCGATATCTTGCGCACCTCATCGCACTGTTTTGTGCACAAAACTTGCATTTTGCATGCATTTTGTCGCGATATCTTGCGCACCTCATCGCTCTGTTTTGTGCACAAAACTTGCATTTTGCATGTATTTTGTCGCGATATCTTGCGCACCTCATCGCACTGTTTTGCGCACATTACATGCATTTTGCATCCATTTTGTCGCGATATCTTGCGCACCTCATCGCACTGTTTTGTGCACAAAACTTGCATTTTGCATGCATTTTGCCGCGATATATTGCGCACCTCATCGCACTGTTTTGTGCACATTACTTGCATTTTGCATGCATTTTGTCGCGATATCTTGCACACCTCATCGCAGTGTTTTGTGCACAAAACTTGCATTTTGCATGCATTTTGTCGCGATATCTTGCGCACCTCATCGCACTGTTTTGTGCACAAAACTTGCATTTTGCATGCATTTTGTCGCGATATCTTGCGCACCTCATCGCACTGTTTTGTGCACAAAACTTGCATTTGCATGCATTTTGTCGCGATATCTTGCGCATCTCATCGCACTGTTTTGTGCACAAAACTTGCATTTTGCATTCATTTTGTCGCGATATCTTGCGCACCTCATCGCACTGTTTTATGCACATTCCTTGCATTTTGCATGCATTTTGTCGCGATATCTTGCGCACCTCATCGCACTGTTTTGTGTACAAAACTTGCATTTTGCATGCATTTTGTCGCGATATCTTGCGCACCTCATCGCACAGTTTTGTGCACATTACTTGCATTTTGCATGCATTTTGTCGCGATATCTTGCGCACCTCATCGCACTGTTTTGTGCACAAAACTCGCATTTTGCATGCATTTTGTCGCGATATCTTGCGCACCTCATCGCACTGTTTTGTGCACAAAACTCGCATTTTGCATGCATTTTGTCGCGATATCTTGCGCACCTCATCGCACTGTTTTGTGCACAAAACTTGCATTTTGCATGCATTTTGTCGCGATATCTTGCGCAGCTCATCGCACAGTTTTGTGCACATTACTTGCATTTTGCATGCATTTTGTCGCGATATCTTGCGCACCTCATCGCACTATTTTGTGCACATTACTTGCATTTTGCATGCATTTTGTCGCGATATCTTGCGCACCTCATCGCACTGTTTTGTGCACAGAACTTGCATTTTGCATGCATTTTGTCGCGATATCTTGCGCACCTCATCCCACTGTTTTGTGCACATTACTTGCAATTTGCATGCATTTTGTCGCGATATCTTGCGCACCTCATCGCACTGTTTTGTGCACATTACTTGCATTTTGCATGCATTTTGTCGCGATATCTTGCGCACCTCATCGCACTGTTTTGTGCACAAAACTTGCATTTTGCATGCATTTTGTCGCGATATCTTGCGCACCTCATCGCACTGTTTTGTGCACAAAACTTGCATTTTGCATGCATTTTGTCGCGATATCTTGCGCACCTCATCGCATTGTTTTGTGCACAAAACTTGCATTTTGCGCACAAAACTTGCATTTTGCATGCATTTTGTCGCGATATCTTGCGCACCTCATCGCACTGTTTTGTGCACACTACTTGCATTTTGCATGCATTTTGTCGCGATATCTTGCGCACCTCATCGCACTGGTTTGTGCACAAAACTTGCATTTTGCATGCATTTTGTCGCGATATCTTGCGCACCTCATCGCACTGTGATGTGCACATTACTTGCATTTTGCATGCATTTTGTCGCGATATCTTGCGCACCTCATCGCACTGTTTTGTGTACAAAACTTGCATTTTGCATGCATTTTGTCGCGATATCTTGCGCACCTCATCGCACTGTTTTGTGCACATTAATTGCATTTTGCATGCATTTTGTCGCGATATATTTGCGCACCTCATCGCACTATTTTTTGCACACTACTTGCATTTTGCATGCATTTTGTCGCGATATCTTGCGCACCTCATCGCAGTGTTTTGTGCACAAAACTTGCATTTTGCATGCATTTTGTCGCGATATCTTGCGCACCTCATCGCACTGTTTTTTGCACATTACTTGCATTTTGCATGCATTTTGTCGCGATATCTTGCGCACCTCATCGCACTGTTTTGTGCACAAAACTTGCATTTTGCATGCATTTTGTCGCGATATCTTGCGCACCTCATCCCACTGTTTTGTGCACATTAATTGCATTTTGCATGCATTTTGTCGCGATATCTTGCGCACCTGATCGCACTGTTTTGTGCACAAAACTTGCATTTTGCATTCATTTTGTCGCGATATCTTGCGCACCTCATCGCACTGTTTTATGCACATTCCTTGCATTTTGCATGCATTTTGTCGCGATATCTTGCGCACCTCATCGCACTGTTTTGTGTACAAAACTTGCATTTTGCATGCATTTTGTCGCGATATCTTGCGCACCTCATCGCACAGTTTTGTGCACATTACTTGCATTTTGCATGCATTTTGTCGCGATATCTTGCGCACCTCATCGCACTGTTTTGTGCACAAAACTCGCATTTTGCATGCATTTTGTCGCGATATCTTGCGCACCTCATCGCACTGTTTTGTGCACAAAACTCGCATTTTGCATGCATTTTGTCGCGATATCTTGCGCACCTCATCGCACTGTTTTGTGCACAAAACTTGCATTTTGCATGCATTTTGTCGCGATATCTTGCGCACCTCATCGCACAGTTTTGTGCACATTAATTGCATTTTGCATGCATTTTGTCGCGATATCTTGCGCACCTCATCGCACTGTTTTGTGCACATTACTTGCATTTTGCATGCATTTTGTCGCGATATCTTGCGCACCTCATCGCACTGTTTTGTGCACAGAACTTGCATTTTGCATGCATTTTGTCGCGATATCTTGCGCACCTCATCCCACTGTTTTGTGCACATTACTTGCAATTTGCATGCATTTTGTCGCGATATCTTGCGCACCTCATCGCACTGTTTTGTGCACATTACTTGCATTTTGCATGCATTTTGTCGCGATATCTTGCGCACCTCATCGCACTGTTTTGTGCACAAAACTTGCATTTTGCATGCATTTTGTCGCGATATCTTGCGCACCTCATCGCACTGTTTTGTGCACAAAACTTGCATTTTGCATGCATTTTGTCGCGATATCTTGCGCACCTCATCGCACTGTTTTGTGCACAAAACTTGCATTTTGCGCACAAAACTTGCATTTTGCATGCATTTTGTCGCGATATCTTGCGCACCTCATCGCACTGTTTTGTGCACACTACTTGCATTTTGCATGCATTTTGTCGCGATATCTTGCGCACCTCATCGCACTGGTTTGTGCACAAAACTTGCATTTTGCATGCATTTTGTCGCGATATCTTGCGCACCTCATCGCACTGTGTTGTGCACATTACTTGCATTTTGCATGCATTTTGTCGCGATATCTTGCGCACCTCATCGCACTGTTTTGTGTACAAAACTTGCATTTTGCATTCATTTTGTCGCGATATCTTGCGCACCTCATCGCACTGTTTTGTGCACATTAATTGCATTTTGCATGCATTTTGTCGCGATATATTTGCGCACCTCATCGCACTATTTTTTGCACACTACTTGCATTTTGCATGCATTTTGTCGCGATATCTTGCGCACCTCATCGCAGTGTTTTGTGCACAAAACTTGCATTTTGCATGCATTTTGTCGCGATATCTTGCGCACCTCATCGCACTGTTTTTTGCACATTACTTGCATTTTGCATGCATTTTGTCGCGATATCTTGCGCACCTCATCGCACTGTTTTGTGCACAAAACTTGCATTTTGGATGCATTTTGTCGCGATATCTTGCGCACCTCATCGCACAGTTTGGTGCACATTACTTGCATTTTGCTTGCATTTTGTCGCGATATCTTGCGCACCTCATCGCACTGTTTCGTGCACATTACTTGCATTTTGCATGAATTTGGTCGCGATATCTTGCGCACCTCATCGCACTGTTTTGTGCACATTACTTGCATTTTGCATGCATTTTGTCGCGATATCTTGCGCACCTCATCGCACTGTTTTGTGCACAAAACTTGCATTTTGCATGCATTTTGTCGCGATATCTTGCGCACCTCATCCCACTGTTTTGTGCACTTTACTTGCATTTTGCATGCATTTTGTCGTGATATCTTGCGCACCTCATCGCACTGTTTTGTGCAATAAACTTGCATTTTGCATGCATTTTGTCGCGATATCTTGCGCACCTCATCGCACTGTTTTGTGCACATTACTTGCATTTTGCATGCATTTTGTCGCGATATCTTGCGCACCTCATCGCACTGTTTTGTGCACAAAACTTGCATTTTGCATGCATTTTGTCGCGATATCTTGCCCACCTCATCGCACTGTTTTGTGCACAAAACTTGCATTTTGCATGCATTTTGTCGCGATATCTTGCGCACCTCATCGCACTGTTTTGTGCACAAAACTTGCATTTTGCATGCATTTTGTCGCGATATCTTGCGCACCTCATCGCACTGTTTTGTGCACAAAACTTGCATTTTGCATGCATTTTGTCGCGATATCTTGCGCACCTCATCGCTCTGTTTTGTGCACAAAACTTGCATTTTGCATGTATTTTGTCGCGATATCTTGCGCACCTCATCGCACTGTTTTGCGCACATTACATGCATTTTGCATCCATTTTGTCGCGATATCTTGCGCACCTCATCGCACTGTTTTGTGCACAAAACTTGCATTTTGCATGCATTTTGCCGCGATATATTGCGCACCTCATCGCACTGTTTTGTGCACATTACTTGCATTTTGCATGCATTTTGTCGCGATATCTTGCACACCTCATCGCAGTGTTTTGTGCACAAAACTTGCATTTTGCATGCATTTTGTCGCGATATCTTGCGCACCTCATCGCACTGTTTTGTGCACAAAACTTGCATTTTGCATGCATTTTGTCGCGATATCTTGCGCACCTCATCGCACTGTTTTGTGCACAAAACTTGCATTTTGCATGCATTTTGTCGCGATATCTTGCGCACCTCATCGCACTGTTTTGTGCACAAAACTTGCATTTTGCATTCATTTTGTCGCGATATCTTGCGCACCTCATCGCACTGTTTTATGCACATTCCTTGCATTTTGCATGCATTTTGTCGCGATATCTTGCGCACCTCATCGCACTGTTTTGTGTACAAAACTTGCATTTTGCATGCATTTTGTCGCGATATCTTGCGCACCTCATCGCACAGTTTTGTGCACATTACTTGCATTTTGCATGCATTTTGTCGCGATATCTTGCGCACCTCATCGCACTGTTTTGTGCACAAAACTCGCATTTTGCATGCATTTTGTCGCGATATCTTGCGCACCTCATCGCACTGTTTTGTGCACAAAACTCGCATTTTGCATGCATTTTGTCGCGATATCTTGCGCACCTCATCGCACTGTTTTGTGCACAAAACTTGCATTTTGCATGCATTTTGTCGCGATATCTTGCGCACCTCATCGCACAGTTTTGTGCACATTAATTGCATTTTGCATGCATTTTGTCGCGATATCTTGCGCACCTCATCGCACTGTTTTGTGCACATTACTTGCATTTTGCATGCATTTTGTCGCGATATCTTGCGCACCTCATCGCACTGTTTTGTGCACAGAACTTGCATTTTGCATGCATTTTGTCGCGATATCTTGCGCACCTCATCCCACTGTTTTGTGCACATTACTTGCAATTTGCATGCATTTTGTCGCGATATCTTGCGCACCTCATCGCACTGTTTTGTGCACATTACTTGCATTTTGCATGCATTTTGTCGCGATATCTTGCGCACCTCATCGCACTGTTTTGTGCACAAAACTTGCATTTTGCATGCATTTTGTCGCGATATCTTGCGCACCTCATCGCACTGTTTTGTGCACAAAACTTGCATTTTGCATGCATTTTGTCGCGATATCTTGCGCACCTCATCGCACTGTTTTGTGCACAAAACTTGCATTTTGCGCACAAAACTTGCATTTTGCATGCATTTTGTCGCGATATCTTGCGCACCTCATCGCACTGTTTTGTGCACACTACTTGCATTTTGCATGCATTTTGTCGCGATATCTTGCGCACCTCATCGCACTGGTTTGTGCACAAAACTTGCATTTTGCATGCATTTTGTCGCGATATCTTGCGCACCTCATCGCACTGTGTTGTGCACATTACTTGCATTTTGCATGCATTTTGTCGCGATATCTTGCGCACCTCATCGCACTGTTTTGTGTACAAAACTTGCATTTTGCATTCATTTTGTCGCGATATCTTGCGCACCTCATCGCACTGTTTTGTGCACATTAATTGCATTTTGCATGCATTTTGTCGCGATATATTTGCGCACCTCATCGCACTATTTTTTGCACACTACTTGCATTTTGCATGCATTTTGTCGCGATATCTTGCGCACCTCATCGCAGTGTTTTGTGCACAAAACTTGCATTTTGCATGCATTTTGTCGCGATATCTTGCGCACCTCATCGCACTGTTTTTTGCACATTACTTGCATTTTGCATGCATTTTGTCGCGATATCTTGCGCACCTCATCGCACTGTTTTGTGCACATTACTTGCATTTTGCATGCATTTTGTCGCGATATCTTGCGCACCTCATCGCACTGTTTTGTGCACAAAACTTGCATTTTGCATGCATTTTGTCGCGATATCTTGCGCACCTCATCCCACTGTTTTGTGCACATTAATTGCATTTTGCATGCATTTTGTCGCGATATCTTGCGCACCTCATCGCACTGTTTTGTGCACAAAACTTGTATTTTGCATGCATTTTGTCGCGATATCTTGCGCACCTCATCGCACTGTTTTGTGCACAAAACTTGCATTTTGCATGCATTTTGTCGCGATATCTTGCGCACCTCATCGCACTGTGTTGTGCACATTACTTGCATTTTGCATGCATTTTGTCGCGATATCTTGCGCACCTCATCGCACTGTTTTGTGCACAAAACTTGCATTTTGCATGCATTTTGTCGCGATATCTTGCGCACCTCATCGCACTGTTTTGTGCACATTAATTGCATTTTGCATGCATTTTGTCGCGATATCTTGCGCACCTCATCGCACTGTGTTGTGCACATTACTTGCATTTTGCATGCATTTTGTCGCGATATCTTGCGCACCTCATCGCACTGTTTTGTGCACAAAACTTGCATTTTGCATGCATTTTGTCGCGATATCTTGCGCACCTCATCGCACTGTTTTGTGCACATTAATTGCATTTTGCATGCATTTTGTCGCGATATCTTGCGCACCTCATCGCACTGTTTTGTGCACATTACTTGCATTTTGCATGCATTTTGTCGCGATATCTTGCGCACCTCATCGCACTGTTTTGTGCACAAAACTTGCATTTTGCATGCATTTTGTCGCGATATCTTGCGCACCTCATCGCACTGTTTTGTGCACATTACTTGCATTTTGCATGCATTTTGTCGCGATATCTTGCGGACCTCATCGCACTGTTTTGTGCACAATAGTTGCATTTTGCATGCATTTTGTCGCGATATCTTGCGCACCTCATCGCACTGTTTTGTGCACATTAATGGCATTTTGCATGCATTTTGTCGCGATATCTTGCGCACCTCATCGCACTGTTTTGTGCACATTACTTGCATTTTGCAAGCATTTTGTCGCGAAATCTTGCGCACCTCATCGCACTGTTTTGTGCACAAAACTTGCATTTTGCATGCATTTTGTCGCGATATCTTCCGCACCTCATCGCACTGTTTTGTGCACAAAACTTGCATTTTGCATGCATTTTGTCGCGATATCTTGCGCACCTCATCGCACTGTTTTGTGCACATTAATTGCATTTTGCATGCATTTTGTCGCGATATCTTGCGCACCTCATCGCACTGTTTTGTGCACATCACTTGCATTTTGCATGGATTTTGTCGCGATATCTTGCGCACCTCATCGCACTGTTTTGTGCACAAAACTTGCATCTTGCATGCATTTTGTCGCGATATCTTTCGCACCTCATCGCACTGTTTTGTGCACAAAACTTGCATTATGCATGCATTTTGTCGCGATATCTTGCGCACCTCATCGCACTGGTTTGTGCACAAAACTTGCATTTTGCTTGCATTTTGTCGCGATATCTTGCGCACCTCATCGCACTGTGTTGTGCACATTACTTGCATTTTGCATGCATTTTGTCGCGATATCTTGCGCACCTCATCGCACTGTTTTGTGCACAAAACTTGCATTTTGCATGCATTTTTTCGCGATATCTTGCGCACCTCATCGCACTGTTTTGTGCACATTAATTGCATTTTGCATGCATTTTGTCGCGATATCTTGCGCACCTCATCGCACTGTTTTGTGCACATTACTTGCATTTTGCATGCATTTTGTCGCGATATCTTGCGCACCTCATCGCACTGTTTTGTGCACATTACTTGCATTTTGCATGCATTTTGTCGCGATATCTTGCGCACCTCATCGCACTGTTTTGTGCACATTACTTGCATTTTGCATGCATTTTGTCGCTATATCTTGCGCACCTCGTCGCACTGTTTTGTGCACAAAACTTGCATTTTGCATGCATTTTGTCGCGATATCTTGCGTAACTCCTCGCACTGTTTTGTGCACAGAACTTGCATTTTGCATGCATTTTGTCGCGATATCTTGCGCACCTCATCGCACTGTTTTGTGCACAGAACTTGCATTTTGCATGCATTTTGTCGCGATATCTTGCGCACCTCATCGCACTGTTTTGTGCACAAAACTTGCATTTTGCATGCATTTTGTCGCGATATCTTGCGCACCTCATCGCACTATTTTGTGCACACTACTTGCATTTTGCATGCATTTTGTCGCGATATCTTGCGCACCTCATCGCAGTGTTTTGTGCACAAAACTTGCATTTTGCATGCATTTTGTCGCGATATCTTGCGCACCTCATCGCACTGTTTGGTGCACAAAACTTGCAATTTGTATGCATTTTGTCGCGATATCTTGCGCACCTCATCGCACTGTTTTGTGCACAAAACTTGCATTTTGCATGCATTTTGTCGCGATATCATGCGCACCTCATCGTACTGTTTTGTGCACATTACTTGCATTTTGCATGCATTTTGTCGCGATATCTTGCGCACCTCATCGTACTGTTTGGTGCACAAAACTTGCATTTTGCATGCATTTTGTCGCGATATTTTGCGCACCTCATCGCACTGTTTTGTGCACATTACTTGCATTTTGCATGCATTTTGTCGCGATATCTTGCGCACCTCCTCGCACTGTTTTGTGCACAAAACTTGCATTTTGTCGCGATATCTTGCGAACCACATCGCACTGTTTTGTGCACATTACTTGCATTTTGCATGCATTTTGTCGCGATATCTTGCGCACCTCATCGCACTGTTTTGTGCACATTACTTGCATTTTGCATGCATTTTGTCACGATATCTTGCGCACCTCATCGCACTGTTTTGTGCACAAAACTTGCATTTTGCATGCATTTTGTCGCGATATCTTGCGCACCTCATCGCACTGTTTTGTGCACAAAACTTGCATTTTGCATGCATTTTGTCGCGATATCTTGCGCACCTCATCGCACTGTTTTGTGCACATTAATTGCATTTTGCATGCATTTTGTCGCGATATCTTGCGCACCTCATCGCACTGTTTTGTGCACATCACTTGCATTTTGCATGCATTTTGGCGCGATATCTTGCGCACCTCATCGCACTGTTTTGTGCACAAAACTTGCATCTTGCATGCATTTTGTCGCGATATCTTTCGCACCTCATCGCACTGTTTTGTGCACAAAACTTGCATTATGCATGCATTTTGTCGCGATATCTTGCGCACCTCATCGCACTGTTTTGTGCACAAAACTTGCATTTTGCTTGCATTTTGTCGCGATATCTTGCGCACCTCATCGCACTGTTTTGTGCACAAAACTTGCATTTTGCATGCATTTTGTCGCGATATCTTGCGCACCTCATCGCACTGTTTTGTGCACATTAATTGCATTTTGCATGCATTTTGTCGCGATATCTTGCGCACCTCATCGCACTGTGTTGTGCACATTACTTGCATTTTGCATGCATTTTGTCGCGATATCTTGCGCACCTCATCGCACTGTTTTGTGCACAAAACTTGCATTTTGCATGCATTTTGTCGCGATATCTTGCGCACCTCATCGCACTGTTTTGTGCACATTAATTGCATTTTGCATGCATTTTGTCGCGATATCTTGCGCACCTCATCGCACTGTTTTGTGCACATTACTTGCATTTTGCATGCATTTTGTCGCGATATCTTGCGCACCTCATCGCACTGTTTTGTGCACATTACTTGCATTTTGCATGCATTTTGTCGCGATATCTTGCGGACCTCATCGCACTGTTTTGTGCACAATAGTTGCATTTTGCATGCATTTTGTCGCGATATCTTGCGCACCTCATCGCACTGTTTTGTGCACATTAATGGCATTTTGCATGCATTTTGTCGCGATATCTTGCGCACCTCATCGCACTGTTTTGTGCACATTACTTGCATTTTGCAAGCATTTTGTCGCGAAATCTTGCGCACCTCATCGCACTGTTTTGTGCACAAAACTTGCATTTTGCGTGCATTTTGTCGCGATATCTTCCGCACCTCATCGCACTGTTTTGTGCACAAAACTTGCATTTTGCATGCATTTTGTCGCGATATCTTGCGCACCTCATCGCACTGTTTTGTGCACATTAATTGCATTTTGCATGCATTTTGTCGCGATATCTTGCGCACCTCATCGCACTGTTTTGTGCACATCACTTGCATTTTGCATGCATTTTGTCGCGATATCTTGCGCACCTCATCGCACTGTTTTGTGCACAAAACTTGCATCTTGCATGCATTTTGTCGCGATATCTTTCGCACCTCATCGCACTGTTTTGTGCACAAAACTTGCATTATGCATGCATTTTGTCGCGATATCTTGCGCACCTCATCGCACTGTTTTGTGCACAAAACTTGCATTTTGCTTGCATTTTGTCGCGATATCTTGCGCACCTCATCGCACTGTGTTGTGCACATTACTTGCATTTTGCATGCATTTTGTCGCGATATCTTGCGCACCTCATCGCACTGTTTTGTGCACAAAACTTGCATTTTGCATGCATTTTTTCGCGATATCTTGCGCACCTCATCGCACTGTTTTGTGCACATTAATTGCATTTTGCATGCATTTTGTCGCGATATCTTGCGCACCTCATCGCACTGTTTTGTGCACATTACTTGCATTTTGCATGCATTTTGTCGCGATATCTTGCGCACCTCATCGCACTGTTTTGTGCACATTACTTGCATTTTGCATGCATTTTGTCGCGATATCTTGCGCACCTCATCGCACTGTTTTGTGCACATTACTTGCATTTTGCATGCATTTTGTCGCTATATCTTGCGCACCTCGTCGCACTGTTTTGTGCACAAAACTTGCATTTTGCATGCATTTTGTCGCGATATCTTGCGTAACTCCTCGCACTGTTTTGTGCACAGAACTTGCATTTTGCATGCATTTTGTCGCGATATCTTGCGCACCTCATCGCACTGTTTTGTGCACAGAACTTGCATTTTGCATGCATTTTGTCGCGATATCTTGCGCACCTCATCGCACTGTTTTGTGCACAAAACTTGCATTTTGCATGCATTTTGTCGCGATATCTTGCGCACCTCATCGCACTATTTTGTGCACACTACTTGCATTTTGCATGCATTTTGTCGCGATATCTTGCGCACCTCATCGCAGTGTTTTGTGCACAAAACTTGCATTTTGCATGCATTTTGTCGCGATATCTTGCGCACCTCATCGCACTGTTTGGTGCACAAAACTTGCAATTTGTATGCATTTTGTCGCGATATCTTGCGCACCTCATCGCACTGTTTTGTGCACAAAACTTGCATTTTGCATGCATTTTGTCGCGATATCATGCGCACCTCATCGTACTGTTTTGTGCACATTACTTGCATTTTGCATGCATTTTGTCGCGATATCTTGCGCACCTCATCGTACTGTTTGGTGCACAAAACTTGCATTTTGCATGCATTTTGTCGCGATATTTTGCGCACCTCATCGCACTGTTTTGTGCACATTACTTGCATTTTGCATGCATTTTGTCGCGATATCTTGCGCACCTCCTCGCACTGTTTTGTGCACAAAACTTGCATTTTGTCGCGATATCTTGCGAACCACATCGCACTGTTTTGTGCACATTACTTGCATTTTGCATGCATTTTGTCGCGATATCTTGCGCACCTCATCGCACTGTTTTGTGCACATTACTTGCATTTTGCATGCATTTTGTCACGATATCTTGCGCACCTCATCGCACTGTTTTGTGCACAAAACTTGCATTTTGCATGCATTTTGTCGCGATATCTTGCGCACCTCATCGCACTGTTTTGTGCACAAAACTTGCATTTTGCATGCATTTTGTCGCGATATCTTGCGCACCTCATCGCACTGTTTTGTGCACATTAATTGCATTTTGCATGCATTTTGACGCGATATCTTGCGCACCTCATCGCACTGTTTTGTGCACATCACTTGCATTTTGCATGCATTTTGGCGCGATATCTTGCGCACCTCATCGCACTGTTTTGTGCACAAAACTTGCATCTTGCATGCATTTTGTCGCGATATCTTTCGCACCTCATCGCACTGTTTTGTGCACAAAACTTGCATTATGCATGCATTTTGTCGCGATATCTTGCGCACCTCATCGCACTGTTTTGTGCACAAAACTTGCATTTTGCTTGCATTTTGTCGCGATATCTTGCGCACCTCATCGCACTGTGTTGTGCACATTACTTGCATTTTGCATGCATTTTGTCGCGATATCTTGCGCACCTCATCGCACTGTTTTGTGCACAAAACTTGCATTTTGCATGCATTTTTTCGCGATATCTTGCGCACCTCATCGCACTGTTTTGTGCACATTAATTGCATTTTGCATGCATTTTGTCGCGATATCTTGCGCACCTCATCGCACTGTTTTGTGCACATTACTTGCATTTTGCATGCATTTTGTCGCGATATCTTGCGCACCTCATCGCACTGTTTTGTGCACATTACTTGCATTTTGCATGCATTTTGTCGCGATATCTTGCGCACCTCATCGCACTGTTTTGTGCACATTACTTGCATTTTGCATGCATTTTGTCGCTATATCTTGCGCACCTCGTCGCACTGTTTTGTGCACAAAACTTGCATTTTGCATGCATTTTGTCGCGATATCTTGCGTAACTCCTCGCACTGTTTTGTGCACAGAACTTGCATTTTGCATGCATTTTGTCGCGATATCTTGCGCACCTCATCGCACTGTTTTGTGCACAGAACTTGCATTTTGCATGCATTTTGTCGCGATATCTTGCGCACCTCATCGCACTGTTTTGTGCACAAAACTTGCATTTTGCATGCATTTTGTCGCGATATCTTGCGCACCTCATCGCACTATTTTGTGCACACTACTTGCATTTTGCATGCATTTTGTCGCGATATCTTGCGCACCTCATCGCAGTGTTTTGTGCACAAAACTTGCATTTTGCATGCATTTTGTCGCGATATCTTGCGCACCTCATCGCACTGTTTGGTGCACAAAACTTGCAGTTTGTATGCATTTTGTCGCGATATCTTGCGCACCTCATCGCACTGTTTTGTGCACAAAACTTGCATTTTGCATGCATTTTGTCGCGATATCATGCGCACCTCATCGTACTGTTTTGTGCACATTACTTGCATTTTGCATGCATTTTGTCGCGATATCTTGCGCACCTCATCGTACTGTTTGGTGCACAAAACTTGCATTTTGCATGCATTTTGTCGCGATATTTTGCGCACCTCATCGCACTGTTTTGTGCACATTACTTGCATTTTGCATGCATTTTGTCGCGATATCTTGCGCACCTCCTCGCACTGTTTTGTGCACAAAACTTGCATTTTGTCGCGATATCTTGCGAACCACATCGCACTGTTTTGTGCACATTACTTGCATTTTGCATGCATTTTGTCGCGATATCTTGCGCACCTCATCGCACTGTTTTGTGCACATTACTTGCATTTTGCATGCATTTTGTCACGATATCTTGCGCACCTCATCGCACTGTTTTGTGCACAAAACTTGCATTTTGCATGCATTTTGTCGCGATATCTTGCGCACCTCATCGCACTGTTTTGTGCACAAAACTTGCATTTTGCATGCATTTTGTCGCGATATCTTGCGCACCTCATCGCACTGTTTTGTGCACATTACTTGCATTTTGCATGCATTTTGTCGCGATATCTTGCGCACCACATCGCACTGTTTTGTGCACGTTAATTGCATTTTGCATGCATTTTGTCGCGATATCTTGCGCAGCTCATCGCACTGTTTTGTGCACATTACTTGCATTTTGCATGCATTTTGTCGCGATATGTTGCGCACCTCATCGCACTGTTTTGTGCACATAACTTGCATTTTGCATGCATTTTGTCGCGATATCTTGCGCACCTCATCGCACTGTTTTGTGCACATTACTTGCATTTTGCATGCATTTTGTCGCGATATCTTGCGCACCTCATCGCACTGTTTTGTGCACAAAACTTGCATTTTGCATGCATTTTGTCGCGATATCTTGCGCACCTCATCGCACTGTTTTGTGCACATTACTTGCATTTTGCATGCATTTTGTCGCGATATCTTGCGCACCTCATCGCACTGTTTTGTGCACAAAACTTGCATTTTGCATGCATTTTGTCGCGATATCTTGCGCACCTCATCGCACTGTTTTGTGCACATTAATTGCATTTTGCATGCATTTTGTCGCGATATCTTGCGCACCTCATCGCACTGTGTTGTGCACATTACTTGCATTTTGCATGCATTTTGTCGCGATATCTTGCGCACCTCATCGCACTGTTTTGTGCACAAAACTTGCATTTTGCATGCATTTTGTCGCGATATCTTGCGCACCTCATCGCACTGTTTTGTGCACATTAATTGCATTTTGCATGCATTTTGTCGCGATATCTTGCGCACCTCATCGCACTGTTTTGTGCACATTACTTGCATTTTGCATGCATTTTGTCGCGATATCTTGCGCACCTCATCGCACTATTTTGTGCACACTACTTGCATTTTGCATGCATTTTGTCGCGATATCTTGCGCACCTCATCGCAGTGTTTTTTGCACAAAACTTGCATTTTGCATGCATTTTGTCGCGATATCTTGCGCACCTCATCGCTCTGTTTGGTGCACAAAACTTGCAATTTGTATGCATTTTGTCGCGATATCTTGCGCACCTCATCGCACTGTTTTGTGCACAAAACTTGCATTTTGCATGCATTTTGTCGCGATATCATGCGCACCTCATCGCACTGTTTTGTGCACATTACTTGCATTTTGCATGCATTTTGTCGCGATATCTTGCGCACCTCATCGTACTGTTTGGTGCACAAAACTTGCATTTTGCATGCATTTTGTCGCGATATTTTGCGCACCTCATCGCACTGTTTTGTGCACATTACTTGCATTTTGCATGCATTTTGTCGCGATATCTTGCGCACCTGCTCGCACTGTTTTGTGCACAAAACTTGCATTTTGCATGCATTTTGTCGCGAAATCTTGTGCACCACATCGCACTGTTTTGTGCACATTACTTGCATTTTGCATGCATTTTGTCGCGATATCTTGCGCACCTCATCGCACTGTTTTGTGCACATTACTTGCATTTTGCATGCATTTTGTCACGATATCTTGCGCACCTCATCGCACTGTTTTGTGCACAAAACTTGCATTTTGCATGCATTTTGTCGCGATATCTTGCGCACCTCATCGCACTGTTTTGTGCACAAAACTTGCATTTTGCATGCATTTTGTCGCGATATCTTGCGCACCTCATCGCACTGTTTTGTGCACATTACTTGCATTTTGCATGCATTTTGTCGCGATATCTTGCGCACCACATCGCACTGTTTTGTGCACGTTAATTGCATTTTGCATGCATTTTGTCGCGATATCTTGCGCAGCTCATCGCACTGTTTTGTGCACATTACTTGCATTTTGCATGCATTTTGTCGCGATATCTTGCGCACCTCATCGCTCTGTTTTGTGCACATAACTTGCATTTTGCATGCATTTTGTCGCGATATCTTGCGCACCTCATCGCACTGTTTTGTGCACATTACTTGCATTTTGCATGCATTTTGTCGCGATATCTTGCGCACCTCATCGCATTGTTTTGTGCACAAAACTTGCATTTTGCATGCATTTTGTCGCGATATCTTGCGCACCTCATCGCACTGTTTTGTGCACATTACTTGCATTTTGCATGCATTTTGTCGCGATATCTTGCGCACCTCATCGCACTGTTTTGTGGACATTACTTGCATTTTGCATGCATTTTGTCGCGATATCTTGCGCACCTCATCGCACTGTTTTGTGCACAAAACTTGCATTTTGCATGCATTTTGTCCCGATATCTTGCGCACCTCATCCCACTGTTTTGTGCACATTACTTGCATTTTGCATGCATTTTGTCGCGATATCTTGCGCACCTCATCGCACTGTTTTGTGCACAAAACTTGCATTTTGCATGCATTTTGTGGCGATATCTTGCGCACCTCATCGCATTGTTTTGTGCACAAAACTTGTATTTTGCATGCATTTTGTCGCGATATCTTGCGCACCTCATCGCACTGTTTTGTGCACAAAACTTGCATTTTGCATGCATTTTGTCGCGATATCTTGCGCACCTCATCGCACTGTGTTGTGCACATTACTTGCATTTTGCATGCATTTTGTCGCGATATCTTGCGCACCTCATCGCACTGTTTTGTGCACAAAACTTGCATTTTGCATGCATTTTGTCGCGATATCTTGCGCACCTCATCGCACTGTTTTGTGCACATTAATTGCAATTTGCATGCATTTTGTCGCGATATCTCGCGCACCTCATCGCACTGTTTTGTGCACATTACTTGCATTTTGCATGCATTTTGTCGCGATATCTTGCGCACCTCATCGCACTGTTTGGTGCACAAAACTTGCAATTTGTATGCATTTTGTCGCGATATCTTGCGCACCTCATCGCACTGTTTTGTGCACAAAACTTGCATTTTGCATGCATTTTGTCGCGATATCTTGCGCACCTCATCGCACTATTTTGTGCACATTACTTGCATTTTGCATGCATTTTGTCGCGATATCTTGCGCACCTCATCGTACTGTTTGGTGCACAAAACTTGCATTTTGCATGCATTTTGTCGCGATATCTTGCGAACCTCATCGCACTGTTTTGTGCACATTACTTGCATTTTGCATGCATTTTGTCGCGATATCTCGCGCACCTCCTCGCACTGTTTTGTGCACAAAACTTGCATTTTGCATGCATTTTGTCGCGATATCTTGCGCACCACATCGCACTGTTTTGTGCACATTACTTGCATTTTGCATGCATTTTGTCGCGATATCTTGCGCACCTCATCGTACTGTTTTGTGCACAAAACTTGCATTTTCCATGCATTTTGTCGCGATATCTTGCGCACCTCATCGTACTGTTTTGTGCACATTACTTGCATTTTGCATGCATTTTGTCGCGATATCTTGCGCACCTCATCGCACTGTTTTGTGCACATTGCTTGCATTTTGCATGCATTTTGTCGCGATATCTTGCGCACCTCATCGCACTGTTTTGTGCACAAAACTTGCATTTTGCATGCATTTTGTCCCGATATCTTGCGCACCTCATCCCACTGTTTTGTGCACATTACTTGCATTTTGCATGCATTTTGTCGCGATATCTTGCGCACCTCATCGCACTGTTTTGTGCACAAAAATTGCATTTTGCATGCATTTTGTCGCGATATCTTGCGCACGTCATCGCACTGTTTTGTGCACATTACTTGCATTTTGCATGCATTTTGTCGCGATATCTTGCGCACCTCATCGCACTGTTTTGTGCACAAAAGTTGCATTTTGCATGCATTTTGTCGCGATATCTTGCGCACCTCATCGCACTGTTTTGTGCACATTAATGGCATTTTGCATGCTTTTTGTCGCGATATCTTGCGCACCTCATCGCACTGTTTTGTGCACATTACTTGCATTTTGCAAGCATTTTGTCGCGATATCTTGCGCACCTCATCGCACTGTTTTGTGCACAAAACTTGCATTTTGCATGCATTTTGTCGCGATATCTTGCGCACCTCATCGCACTGTTTTGTGCACAAAACTTGCATTTTGCATGCATTTTGTCGCGATATCTTGCGCACCTCATCGCACTGTTTTGTGCACATTAATTGCATTTTGCATGCATTTTGTCGCGATATCTTGCGCACCTCATCGCACTGTTTTGTGCACATCACTTGCATTTTGCATGCATTTTGTCGCGATATCTTGCGCACCTCATCGCACTGTTTTGTGCACATTACTTGCATTTTGCATGCATTTTGTCGCGATATCTTTCGCACCTCATCGCACTGTTTTGTGCACAAAACTTGCATTATGCATGCATTTTGTCGCGATATCTTGCGCACCTCATCGCATTGTTTTGTGCACAAAACTTGCATTTTGCATGCATTTTGTCGCGATATCTTGCGCACCTCATCGCACTGTGTTGTGCACATTACTTGCATTTTGCATGCATTTTGTCGCGATATCTTGCGCACCTCATCGCACTGTTTTGTGCACAAAACTTGCATTTTGCATGCATTTTGTCGCGATATCTTGCGCACCTCATCGCACTGTTTTGTGCACATTACTTGCATTTTGCATGCATTTTGTCGCGATATCTTGCGCACCTCATCGTACTGTTTGGTGCACAAAACTTGCATTTTGCATGCATTTTGTCGCGATATTTTGCGCACCTCATCGCACTGTTTTGTGCACATTACTTGCATTTTGCATGCATTTTGTCGCGATATCTTGCGCACCTCCTCGCACTGTTTTGTGCACAAAACTTGCATTTTGCATGCATTTTGTCGCGATATCTTGCGCACCACATCGCACTGTTTTGTGCACATTACTTGCATTTTGCATGCATTTTGTCGCGATATCTTGCGCACCTCATCGCACTGTTTTGTGCACATTACTTGCAATTTGCATGCATTTTGTCGCGATATCTTGCGCACCTCATCGTACTGTTTGGTGCACAAAACTTGCATTTTGCATGCATTTTGTCGCGATATTTTGCGCACCTCATCGCACTGTTTTGTGCACATTACTTGCATTTTGCATGCATTTTGTCGCGATATCTTGCGCACCTCCTCGCACTGTTTTGTGCACAAAACTTGCATTTTGCATGCATTTTGTCGCGATATCTTGCGCACCACATCGCACTGTTTTGTGCACATTACTTGCATTTTGCATGCATTTTGTCGCGATATCTTGCGCACCTCATCGCACTGTTTGGTGCACAAAACTTGCAATTTGTATGCATTTTGTCGCGATATGTTGCGCACCTCATCGCACTGTTTTGTGCACAAAACGTGCATTTTGCATGCATTTTGTCGCGATATCTTGTGCACCTCATCGCACTATTTTGTGCACATTACTTGCATTTTGCATGCATTTTGTCGCGATATCTTGCGCACCTCATCGTACTGTTTGGTGCACAAAACTTGCATTTTGCATGCATTTTGTCGCGATATCTTGCGAACCTCATCGCACTGTTTTGTGCACATTACTTGCATTTTGCATGCATTTTGTCGCGATATCTTGCGCACCTCCTCGCACTGTTTTGTGCACAAAACTTGCATTTTGCATGCATTTTGTCGCGATATCTTGCGCACCACATCGCACTGTTTTGTGCACATTACTTGCATTTTGCATGCATTTTGTCGCGATATCTTGCGCACCCCATCGCACTGTTTTGTGCACAAAACTTGCATTTTGCATGCATTTTGTCGCGATATCTTGCGCACCTCATCGCACTGTTTTGTGCACATTACTTGCATTTTGCATGCATTTTGTCGCGATATCTTGCGCACCTCATCGCACTGTTTTGTGCACAAAAATTGGATTTTGCATGCATTTTGTCGCGATATCTTGCGCACGTCATCGCACTGTTTTGTGCACATTACTTGCATTTTGCATGCATTTTGTCGCGATATCTTGCGCACCTCATCGCACTGTTTTGTGCACAAAAGTTGCATTTTGCATGCATTTTGTCGCGATATCTTGCGCACCTCATCGCACTGTTTTGTGCACATTAATGGCATTTTGCATGCTTTTTGTCGCGATATCTTGCGCACCTCATCGCACTGTTTTGTGCACATTACTTGCATTTTGCAAGCATTTTGTCGCGATATCTTGCGCACCTCATCGCACTGTTTTGTGCACAAAACTTGCATTTTGCATGCATTTTGTCGCGATATCTTGCGCACCTCATCGCACTGTTTTGTGCACAAAACTTGCATTTTGCATGCATTTTGTCGCGATATCTTGCGCACCTCATCGCACTGTTTTGTGCACATTAATTGCATTTTGCATGCATTTTGTCGCGATATCTTGCGCACCTCATCGCACTGTTTTGTGCACATCACTTGCATTTTGCATGCATTTTGTCGCGATATCTTGCGCACCTCATCGCACTGTTTTGTGCACATTACTTGCATTTTGCATGCATTTTGTCGCGATATCTTTCGCACCTCATCGCACTGTTTTGTGCACAAAACTTGCATTATGCATGCATTTTGTCGCGATATCTTGCGCACCTCATCGCATTGTTTTGTGCACAAAACTTGCATTTTGCATGCATTTTGTCGCGATATCTTGCGCACCTCATCGCACTGTGTTGTGCACATTACTTGCATTTTGCATGCATTTTGTCGCGATATCTTGCGCACCTCATCGCACTGTTTTGTGCACAAAACTTGCATTTTGCATGCATTTTGTCGCGATATCTTGCGCACCTCATCGCACTGTTTTGTGCACATTACTTGCATTTTGCATGCATTTTGTCGCGATATCTTGCGCACCTCATCGTACTGTTTGGTGCACAAAACTTGCATTTTGCATGCATTTTGTCGCGATATTTTGCGCACCTCATCGCACTGTTTTGTGCACATTACTTGCATTTTGCATGCATTTTGTCGCGATATCTTGCGCACCTCCTCGCACTGTTTTGTGCACAAAACTTGCATTTTGCATGCATTTTGTCGCGATATCTTGCGCACCACATCGCACTGTTTTGTGCACATTACTTGCATTTTGCATGCATTTTGTCGCGATATCTTGCGCACCTCATCGCACTGTTTTGTGCACATTACTTGCAATTTGCATGCATTTTGTCGCGATATCTTGCGCACCTCATCGTACTGTTTGGTGCACAAAACTTGCATTTTGCATGCATTTTGTCGCGATATTTTGCGCACCTCATCGCACTGTTTTGTGCACATTACTTGCATTTTGCATGCATTTTGTCGCGATATCTTGCGCACCTCCTCGCACTGTTTTGTGCACAAAACTTGCATTTTGCATGCATTTTGTCGCGATATCTTGCGCACCACATCGCACTGTTTTGTGCACATTACTTGCATTTTGCATGCATTTTGTCGCGATATCTTGCGCACCTCATCGCACTGTTTGGTGCACAAAATTTGCAATTTGTATGCATTTTGTCGCGATATCTTGCGCACCTCATCGCACTGTTTTGTGCACAAAACTTGCATTTTGCATGCATTTTGTCGCGATATCTTGTGCACCTCATCGCACTATTTTGTGCACATTACTTGCATTTTGCATGCATTTTGTCGCGATATCTTGCGCACCTCATCGTACTGTTTGGTGCACAAAACTTGCATTTTGCATGCATTTTGTCGCGATATCTTTCGAACCTCATCGCACTGTTTTGTGCACATTACTTGCATTTTGCATGCATTTTGTCGCGATATCTTGCGCACCTCCTCGCACTGTTTTGTGCACAAAACTTGCATTTTGCATGCATTTTGTCGCGATATCTTGCGCACCACATCGCACTGTTTTGTGCACATTACTTGCATTTTGCATGCATTTTGTCGCGATATCTTGCGCACCCCATCGCACTGTTTTGTGCACAAAACTTGCATTTTGCATGCATTTTGTCGCGATATCTTGCGCACCTCATCGCACTGTTTTGTGCACATTACTTGCATTTTGCATGCATTTTGTCGCGATATCTTGCGCACCTCATCGCACTGTTTTGTGCACATTACTTGCATTTTGCATGTATTTTGTCGCGATATCTTGCGCACCTCATCGCACTGTTTTGTGCACAAAACTTGCATTTTGCATGCATTTTGTCCCGATATCTTGCGCACCTCATCCCACTGTTTTGTGCACATTACTTGCATTTTGCATGCATTTTGTCGCGATATCTTGCGCACCTCATCGCACTGTTTTGTGCACAAAACTTGCATTTTGCATGCATTTTGTCGCGATATCTTGCGCACCTCATCGCACTGTTTTGTGCACAAAACTTGTATTTTGCATGCATTTTGTCGCGATATCTTGCGCACCTCATTGCACTGTTTTGTGCACAAAAATTGCATTTTGCATGCATTTTGTCGCGATATCTTGCGCACCTCATCGCACTGTTTTGTGCACATTACTTGCATTTTGCATGCATTTTGTCACGATATCTTGCGCACCTCATCGCACTGTTTTGTGCACAAAAGTTGCATTTTGCATGCATTTTGTCGCGATATCTTGCGCACCTCATCGCACTGTTTTGTGCACATTAATGGCAATTTGCATGTTTTTTGTCGCGATATCTTGCGCACCTCATCGCACTGTTTTGTGCACATTACTTGCATTTTGCAAGCATTTTGTCGCGATATCTTGCGCACCTCATCGCACTGTTTTGTGCACAAAACTTGCATTTTGCATGCATTTTGTCGCGATATCTTGCGCACCTCATCGCACTGTTTTGTGCACAAAACTTGCATTTTGCATGCATTTTGTCGCGATATCTTGCGCACCTCATCGCACTGTTTTGTGCACATTAATTGCATTTTGCATGCATTTTGTCGCGATATCTTGCGCACCTCATCGCACTGTTTTGTGCACATCACTTGCATTTTGCATGCATTTTGTCGCGATATCTTTCGCACCTCATCGCACTGTTTTGTGCACATTACTTGCATTTTGCATGCATTTTGTCGCGATATCTTTCGCACCTCATCGCACTGTTTTGTGCACAAAACTTGCATTATGCATGCATTTTGTCGCGATATCTTGCGCACCTCATCGCACTGTTTTGTGCACAAAACTTGCATTTTGCATGCATTTTGTCGCGATATCTTGCGCACCTCATCGCACTGTGTTGTGCACATTACTTGCATTTTGCATGCATTTTGTCGCGATATCTTGCGCACCTCATCGCACTGTTTTGTGCACAAAACTTGCATTTTGCATGCATTTTTTCGCGATATCTTGCGCACCTCATCGCACTGTTTTGTGCACATTAATTGCATTTTGCATGCATTTTGTCGCGATATCTTGCGCACCTCATCGCACTGTTTTGTGCACATTACTTGCATTTTGCATGCATTTTGTCGCGATATCTTGCGCACCTCATCGCACTGTTTTGTGCACATTACTTGCATTTTGCATGCATTTTGTCGCGATATCTTGCGCACCTCATCGCACTGTTTTGTGCACATTACTTGCATTTTGCATGCATTTATCGCTATATCTTGCGCACCTCGTCGCACTGTTTTGTGCACAAAACTTGCATTTTGCATGCATTTTGTCGCGATATCTTGCGCACCTCCTCGCACTGTTTTGTGCACAGAACTTGCATTTTGCATGCATTTTGTCGCGATATCTTGCGCACCTCATCGCACTGTTTTGTGCACAGAACTTGCATTTTGCATGCATTTTGTCGCGATATCTTGCGCACCTCATCGCACTGTTTTGTGCACAGAACTTGCATTTTGCATGCATTTTGTCGCGATATCTTGCGCACCTCATCGCACTGTTTTGTGCACAAAACTTGCATTTTGCATGCATTTTGTTGCGATATCTTGCGCACCTCATCGCACTATTTTGTGCACACTACTTGCATTTTGCATGCATTTTGTCGCGATATCTTGCGCACCTCATCGCAGTGTTTTGTGCACCAAACTTGCATTTTGCAAGCATTTTGTCGCGATATCTTGCGCACCTCATCGCACTGTTTGGTGCACAAAACTTGCAATTTGTATGCATTTTGTCGCGATATCTTGCGCACCTCATCGCACTTTTTTTGTGCACAAAACTCGCATTTTGCATGCATTTTGTCGCGATATCTTGCGCACCTCATCGCACTGTTTTGTGCACATTACTTGCATTTTGCATGCATTTTGTCGCGATATCTTGCGCACCTCATCGTACTGTTTGGTGCACAAAACTTGCATTTTGCATGCATTTTGTCGCGATATTTTGCGCACCTCATCGCACTGTTTTGTGCACATTACTTGCATTTTGCATGCATTTTGTCGCGATATCTTGCGCACCTCCTCGCACTGTTTTGTGCACAAAACTTGCATTTTGCATGCATTTTGTCGCGATATCTTGCGCACCACATCGCACTGTTTTGTGCACATTACTTGCATTTTGCATGCATTTTGTCGCGATATCTTGCGCACCTCATCGCACTGTTTTGTGCACATTACTTGCATTTTGCATGCATTTTGTGGCGATATCTTGCGCACCTCATCGCACTGTGTTGTGCACATTACTTGCATTTTGCATGCATTTTGTCGCGATATCTTGCGCACCTCATCGCACTGTTTTGTGCACAAAACTTGCATTTTGCATGCATTTTGTCGCGATATCTTGCGCACCTCATCGCACTGTTTTGTGCACATTACTTGCATTTTGCATGCATTTTGTCGCGATATCTTGCGCACCTCATCGTACTGTTTGGTGCACAAAACTTGCATTTTGCATGCATTTTGTCGCGATATTTTGCGCACCTCATCGCACTGTTTTGTGCACATTACTTGCATTTTGCATGCATTTTGTCGCGATATCTTGCGCACCTCCTCGCACTGTTTTGTGCACAAAACTTGCATTTTGCATGCATTTTGTCGCGATATCTTGCGCACCACATCGCACTGTTTTGTGCACATTACTTGCATTTTGCATGCATTTTGTCGCGATATCTTGCGCACCTCATCGCACTGTTTTGTGCACATTACTTGCAATTTGCATGCATTTTGTCGCGATATCTTGCGCACCTCATCGTACTGTTTGGTGCACAAAACTTGCATTTTGCATGCATTTTGTCGCGATATTTTGCGCACCTCATCGCACTGTTTTGTGCACATTACTTGCATTTTGCATGCATTTTGTCGCGATATCTTGCGCACCTCCTCGCACTGTTTTGTGCACAAAACTTGCATTTTGCATGCATTTTGTCGCGATATCTTGCGCACCACATCGCACTGTTTTGTGCACATTACTTGCATTTTGCATGCATTTTGTCGCGATATCTTGCGCACCTCATCGCACTGTTTGGTGCACAAAACTTGCAATTTGTATGCATTTTGTCGCGATATCTTGCGCACCTCATCGCACTGTTTTGTGCACAAAACTTGCATTTTGCATGCATTTTCTCGCGATATCTTGTGCACCTCATCGCACTATTTTGTGCACATTACTTGCATTTTGCATGCATTTTGTCGCGATATCTTGCGCACCTCATCGTACTGTTTGGTGCACAAAACTTGCATTTTGCATGCATTTTGTCGCGATATCTTGCGAACCTCATCGCACTGTTTTGTGCACATTACTTGCATTTTGCATGCATTTTGTCGCGATATCTTGCGCACCTCCTCGCACTGTTTTGTGCACAAAACTTGCATTTTGCATGCATTTTGTCGCGATATCTTGCGCACCACATCGCACTGTTTTGTGCACATTACTTGCATTTTGCATGCATTTTGTCGCGATATCTTGCGCACCTCATCGCACTGTTTTGTGCACATTACTTGCATTTTGCATGCATTTTGTCGCGATATCTTGCGCACCTCATCGCACTGTTTTGTGCACAAAACTTGCATTTTGCATGCATTTTGTCGCGATATCTTGCGCACCTCATCGCACTATTTTGTGCACACTACTTGCATTTTGCATGCATTTTGTCGCGATATCTTGCGCACCTCATCGCAGTGTTTTGTGCACAAAACTTGCATTTTGCATGCATTTTGTCGCGATATCTTGCGCACCTCATCGCACTGTTTGGCGCGCAAAACTTGCAATTTGTATGCATTTTGTCGCGATATCTTGCGCACCTCATCGCACTGTTTTGTGCACAAAACTTGCATTTTGCATGCATTTTGTCGCGATATCTTGCGCACCTCATCGCACTGTTTTGTGCACATTACTTGCATTTTGCATGCATTTTGTCGCGATATCTTGCGCACCTCATCGTACTGTTTGGTGCACAAAACTTGCATTTTGCATGCATTTTGTCGCGATATTTTACGCACCTCATCGCACTGTTTTGTGCACATTACTTGCATTTTGCATGCATTTTGTCGCGATATCTTGCGCACCTCCTCGCACTGTTTTGTGCACAAAACTTGCATTTTGCATGCATTTTGTCGCGATATCTTGCGCACCACATCGCACTGTTTTGTGCACATTACTTGCATTTTGCATGCATTTTGTCGCGATATCTTGCGCACCTCATCGCACTGTTTTGTGCACATTACTTGCATTTTGCATGCATTTTGTCGCGATATCTTGCGCACCTCATCGCACTGTTTTGTGCACATTACTTGCATTTTGCATGCATTTTGTCGCGATATCTTGCGCACCTCATCGTACTGTTTGGTGCACAAAACTTGCATTTTGCATGCATTTTGTCGCGATATCTTGCGCACCTCATCGCACTGTTTTGTGCACAAAACTTGCATTTTGCATGCATTTTGTCGCGATATCTTACGCACCTCATCGCACTGTTTTGTGCACAAAACTTGCATTTTGCATGCATTTTGTCGCGATATCTTGCGCACCTCATCGCACTGTTTTGTGCACATTACTTGCATTTTGCATGCAATTTGTCGCGATATCTTGCGCACCACATCGCACTGTTTTGTGCACGTTAATTGCATTTTGCATGCATTTTGTCGCGATATCTTGCGCAGCTCATCGCACTGTTTTGTGCACATTACTTGCATTTTGCATGCATTTTGTCGCGATATCTTGCGCAGCTCATCGCACTGTTTTGTGCACATTACTTGCATTTTGCATGCATTTTGTCGCGATATCTTGCGCACCTCATCGCACTGTTTTGTGCACATTACTTGCATTTTGCATGCATTTTGTCGCGATATCTTGCGCACCTCATCGCACTGTTTTGTGCAGAAAACTTGCATTTTGCATGCATTTTGTCGCGATATCTTGCGCACCTCATCGCACTGTTTTGTGCACATTACTTGCATTTTGCATGCATTTTGTCGCGATATCTTGCGCACCTCATCGCACTGTTTTGTGGACATTACTTGCATTTTGCATGCATTTTGTCGCGATATCTTGCGCACCTCATCGCACTGTTTTGTGCACAAAACTTGCATTTTGCATGCATTTTGTCCCGATATCTTGCGCACCTCATCCCACTGTTTTGTGCACATTACTTGCATTTTGCATGCATTTTGTCGCGATATCTTGCGCACCTCATCGCACTGTTTTGTGCACAAAACTTGCATTTTGCATGCATTTTGTCGCGATATCTTGCGCACCTCATCGCATTGTTTTGTGCACAAAACTTCTATTTTGCATGCATTTTGTCGCGATATCTTGCGCACCTCATCGCACTGTTTTGTGCACAAAACTTGCATTTTGCATGCATTTTGTCGCGATATCTTGCGCACCTCATCGCACTGTGTTGTGCACATTACTTGCATTTTGCATGCATTTTGTCGCGATATCTTGCGCACCTCATCGCACTGTTTTGTGCACAAAACTTGCATTTTGCATGCATTTTGTCGCGATATCTTGCGCATCTCATCGCACTGTTTTGTGCACATTAATTGCATTTTGCATGCATTTTGTCGCGATATCTCGCGCACCTCATCGCACTGTTTTGTGCACATTACTTGCATTTTGCATTCATTTTGTCGCGATATCTTGCGCACCTCATCGCACTGTTTGGTGCACAAAACTTGCAATTTGTATGCATTTTGTCGCGATATCTTGCGCACCTCATCGCACTGTTTTGTGCACAAAACTTGCATTTTGCATGCATTTTGTCGCGATATCTTGCGCACCTCATCGCACTATTTTGTGCACATTACTTGCATTTTGCATTCATTTTGTCGCGATATCTTGCGCACCTCATCGCACTGTTTGGTGCACAAAACTTGCAATTTGTATGCATTTTGTCGCGATATCTTGCGCACCTCATCGCACTGTTTTGTGCACAAAACTTGCATTTTGCATGCATTTTGTCGCGATATCTTGCGCACCACATCGCACTGTTTTGTGCACATTACTTGCATTTTGCTTGCATTTTGTCGCGATATCTTGCGCACCACATCGCACTGTTTTGTGCACATTAATTGCATTTTGCATGCATTTTGTCGCGATATCTTGCGCACCTCATCGCACTGTGTTGTGCACATTACTTGCATTTTGCATGCATTTTGTCGCGATATCTTGCGCACCTCATCGCACTGTTTTGTGCACAAAACTTGCATTTTGCATGCATTTTTTCGCGATATCTTGCGCACCTCATCGCACTGTTTTGTGCACATTAAATGCATTTTGCATGCATTTTGTCGCGATATCTTGCGCACCTCATCGCACTGTTTTGTGCACAGAACTTGCATTTTGCATGCATTTTGTCGCGATATCTTGCGCACCTCATCGCACTGTTTTGTGCACAAAACTTGCATTTTGCATGCATTTTGTCGCGATATCTTGCGCACCTCATCGCACTCTTTTGTGCACACTACTTGCATTTTGCATGCATTTTGTCGCGATATCTTGCGCACCTCATCGCAGTGTTTTGTGCACCAAACTTGCATTTTGCATTCATTTTGTCGCGATATCTTGCGCACCTCATCGCACTGTTTGGTGCACAAAACTTGCAATTTGTATGCATTTTGTCGCGATATCTTGCGCACCTCATCGCACTGTTTTGTGCACAAAACTTGCATTTTGCATGCATTTTGTCGCGATATCTTGCGCACCTCATCGCACTGTTTTGTGCACATTACTTGCATTTTGCATGCATTTTGTCGCGATATCTTGCGCACCTCATCGTACTGTTTGGTGCACAAAACTTGCATTTTGCATGCATTTTGTCGCGATATTTTGCGCACCTCATCGCACTGTTTTGTGCACATTACTTGCATTTTGCATGCATTTTGTCGCGATACCTTGCGCACCTCCTCGCACTGTTTTGTGCACAAAACTTGCATTTTGCATGCATTTTGTCGCGATATCTTGCGCACCACATCGCACTGTTTTGTGCACATTACTTGCATTTTGCATGCATTTTGTCGCGATATCTTGCGCACCTCATCGCACTGTTTTGTGCACATTACTTGCAATTTGCATGCATTTTGTCGCGATATCTTGCGCACCTCATCGTACTGTTTGGTGCACAAAACTTGCATTTTGCATGCATTTTGTCGCGATATTTTGCGCACCTCATCGCACTGTTTTGTGCACATTACTTGCATTTTGCATGCATTTTGTCGCGATATCTTGCGCACCTCCTCGCACTGTTTTGTGCACAAAACTTGCATTTTGCATGCATTTTGTCGCGATATCTTGCGCACCACATCGCACTGTTTTGTGCACATTACTTGCATTTTGCATGCATTTTGTCGCGATATCTTGCGCACCTCATCGCACTGTTTGGTGCACAAAACTTGCAATTTGTATGCATTTTGTCGCGATATCTTGCGCACCTCATCGCACTGTTTTGTGCACAAAACTTGCATTTTGCATGCATTTTGTCGCGATATCTTGCGCACCTCATCGCACTATTTTGTGCACATTACTTGCATTTTGCATGCATTTTGTCGCGATATCTTGCGCACCTCATCGTACTGTTTGGTGCACAAAACTTGCATTTTGCATGCATTTTGTCGCGATATCTTGCGAACCTCATCGCACTGTTTTGTGCACATTACTTGCATTTTGCATGCATTTTGTCGCGATATCTTGCGCACCTCATCGCACTGTTTTGTGCACAAAACTTGCATTTTGCATGCATTTTGTCGCGATATCTTGCGCACCTCATCGCACTGTGTTGTGCACATTACTTGCATTTTGCATGCATTTTGTCGCGATATCTTGCGCACCTCATCGCACTGTTTTGTGCACAAAACTTGCATTTTGCATGCATTTTGTCGCGATATCTTGCGCACCTCATCGCATTGTTTTGTGCACATTAATTGCATTTTGCATGCATTTTGTCGCGATATCTCGCGCACCTCATCGCACTGTTTTGTGCACATTACTTGCATTTTGCATGCATTTTGTCGCGATATCTTGCACACCTCATCGCACTGTTTGGTGCACAAAACTTGCAATTTGTATGCATTTTGTCGCGATATCTTGCGCACCTCATCGCACTGTTTTGTGCACAAAACTTGCATTTTGCATGCATTTTGTCGCGATATCTTGCGCACCTCATCGCACTGTTTTGTGCACATTACTTGCATTTTGCATGCATTTTGTCGCGATATCTTGCGCTCCTCATCGTACTGTTTGGTGCACAAAACTTGCATTTTGTCGCGATATCTTGCGCACCTCCACGCACTGTTTTGTGCACAAAACTTGCATTTTGCATGCATTTTGTCGCGATATCTTGCGCTCCTCATCGCACTGTTTTGTGCACAAAACTTGCATTTTGCATGCATTTTGTCGCGATATCTTGCGCACCTCATCGCACTATTTTGTGCCCAAAACTTGCATTTTGCATGCATTTTGTCGCGATATCTTGCGCACCTCATCGCACTATTTTGTGCACAAAACTTGCATTTTGCATGCATTTTGTCGCGATATCTTTCGCACCTCATCGCACTGTTTTGTGCACATTACTTGCATTTTGCATGCATTTTGTCGCGATATCTTGCGCACCTCATCGCACTGTTTTGTGCACAATACTTGCATTTTGCATGCATTTTGTCGCGATATCTTGCGCACCTCATCGCACTGTTTTTTGCACAAAATTTGCATTATGCATGCATTTTGTCGCGATATCTTGCGCACCTCATCGCACTGTTTTGTGCACAAAACTTGCATTTTGCATGCATTTTGTCGCGATATCTTGCGCACCTCATCGCACTGTTTTGTGCACATTACTTGCATTTTGCATGCATTTTGTCGCGATATCTTGCGCACCTCATCGCACTGTTTTGTGCACAAAACATGCATTTTGCATGCATTTTGTCGCGATATCTTGCGCACCTCGTCGCACTGTTTTGTGCACGTTACTTGCATTTTGCTTGCATTTTGTCGCGATATCTTGCGCACCTCCTCGCACTGTTTTGTGCACATTACTTGCATTTTCATGCATTTTGTCGCGATATGTTGCGCACCTCATCGCACTGTTTTGTGCACAAAACTTGCATTTTGCATGCATTTTGTCCCGATATCTTGCGCACCTCATCGCACTGTTTTGTGCACAAAACTTGCATTTTGCATGCATTTTGTCGCGATATCTTGCGCACCTCATCGCACTGTTTTGTGCACATTAATTGTCTTTTGCATGCATTTTGTCGCGATATCTTGCGCACCTCATCGCACAGTTTTGTGCACATTACTTGCATTTTGCATGCATTTTGTCGTGATATCTTGCGCACCTCATCGTACTGTTTTGTGCACAAAACTTGCATTTTGCATGCATTTTGTCGCGATATCTTGCGCACCTCATCGCACTGTTTTGTGCACAAAACTTGCATTTTGCATGCATTTTGTCGCGATATCTTTCGCACCTCATCGCACTGTTTTGTGCACACTCCTTGCATTTTGCATGCATTTTGTCGTGATATCTTGCGCACCTCATCGCAGTGTTTTGTGTACAAAACTTGCATTTTGCATTCATTTTGTCGCGATATCTTGCGCACCTCATCGCACTGTTTGGTGCACAAAACTTGCATTTTGTATGCATTTTGTCGCGATATCTTGCGCACCTCATCGCACTGTTTTGTGCACAAAACTTGCGTTTTGCATGCATTTTGTCGCGATATCTTGCGCACCTCATCGCACTGTTTTGTGCACATTACATGCATTTTGCATGCATTTTGTCGCGATATCTTGCGCACCTCATCGCTCTGTTTGGTGCACAAAACTTGCATTTTGCATGCATTTTGTCGCGATATCTTGCGCACCTCATGGCACTGTTTTGTGCACATTACTTGCATTTTGCATGCATTTTGTCGCGATATCTTGCGCACCTCATCGCACTGTTTTGTGCACATTACTTGCATTTTGCATGCATTTTGTCGCGATATCTTGCGCACCTCATCGCACTGTTTTGTGCACAAAACTTGCATTTTGCATGCATTTTGTCGCGATATCTTGCGCACCACATCGCACTGTTTGGTGCACATTAATTGCATTTTGCATGCATTTTGTCGCGATATCTTGCGCACCTCATCGCACTGTTTTGTGCACAAAACTTGCATTTTGCATGCATTTTGTCGCGATATGTTGCGCACCTCATCGCACTGTTTTGTGCACAAAACTTGCATTTTGCATGCATTTTGTCGCGTTATCTTTCGCACCTCATCGCACTGTTTTGTGCACATTACTTGCATTTTGCATGCATTTTGTCGCGATATCTTGCGCACCTCATCGCACCGTTTTGTGCACATTACTTGCATTTTGCATGCATTTTGTCGCGATATCTTGCGCACCTCATCGCACTGTTTTGTGCACAAAATTTGCATTATGCATGCATTTTGTCGCGATATCTTGCGCACCTCATCGCACTGTTTTGTGCACAAAACTTGCATTTTGCATGCATTTTGTCGCGATATCTTGCGCACCTCATCGCACTGTTTTGTGCACATTACTTGCATTTTGCATGCATTTTGTCGCGATATCTTGCGCACCTCATCGCACTGTTTTGTGCACAAAACTTGCATTTTGCATGCATTTTGTCGCGATATCTTGCGCACCTCATCGCACTGTTTTGTGCACATTAATTGCATTTTGCATGCATTTTTTCGCGATATCTTGCGCACCTCATCGCACTGTTTTGTGCACATTACTTGCATTTTGCATGCATTTTGTCGCGATATCTTGCGCACCTCATCGCACTGTTTTGTGCACAAAACTTGCATTTTGCATGCATTTTGTCGCGATATCTTGCGCACCTCATCGCACTGTTTTGTGCACATTACTTGCATTTTGCATGCATTTTGTCGCGATATCTTGCGCACCACATCGCACTGTTTTGTGCGCATTAATTGCATTTTGCATGCATTTTGTCGCGATATCTTGCGCACCTCATCGCACTGTTTTGTGCCCATTACTTGCATTTTGCATGCATTTTGTCGCGATATCTTGCGCACCTCATCGCACTGTTTTGTACACAAAACTTGCATTTTGCATGCATTTTGTCGCGATATCTTGCGCACCTCATCGCACTGTTTTGTGCACATTACTTGCATTTTGCATGCATTTTGTCGCGATATCTTGCGCACCTCATCGCACTGTTTTGTGCACAAAACTTGCATTTTGCATGCATTTTGTCGCGATATCTTGCGCATCTCATCGCACTGTTTTGTGCACATTACTTGCATTTTGCATGCATTTTGTCGCGATATCTTGCGCACCTCATCGCACTGTTTTGTGCACATTACTTGCATTTTGCATGCATTTTGTCGCGATATCTTGCGCACCTCATCGCACTGTTTTGTGCACAAAACTTGCATTTTGCATGCATTTTGTCCCGATATCTTGCGCACCTCATCCCACTGTTTTGTGCACATTACTTGTATTTTGCATGCATTTTGTCGCGATATCTTGCGCACCTCATCGCACTGTTTTGTGCACAAAACTTGTATTTTGCATGCATTTTGTCGCGATATCTTGCGCACCTCATCGCATTGTTTTGTGCACAAAACTTGCATTTTGCATGCATTTTGTCGCGATATCTTGCGCACCTCATCGCACTGTTTTGTGCACATTACTTGCATTTTGCATGCATTTTGTCGCGATATCTTGCGCACCTCATCGCACTGTTTTGTGCACAAAACTTGCATTTTGCATGCATTTTGTCGCGATATCTTGCGCACCTCATCGCACTGTTTTGTGCACATTAATTGCATTTTGCATGCATTTTGTCGCGATATCTTGCGCACCTCATCGCACTGTTTTGTGCACATTACTGGCATTTTGCATGCATTTTGTCGCGATATCTTGCGCACCTCATCGCACTGTTTGGTGCACAAAACTTGCATTTTGCTTGCATTTTGTCGCGATATCTTGCGCACCTCCTCGCACTGTTTTGTGCACATTACTTGCATTTTCATGCATTTTGTCGCGATATGTTGCGCACCTCATCGCACTGTTTTGTGCACAAAACTTGCATTTTGCATGCATTTTGTCCCGATATCTTGCGCACCTCATCGCACCGTTTTGTGCACAAAACTTGCATTTTGCATGCATTTTGTCGCGATATCTTGCGCACCTCATCGCACTGTTTTGTGCACATTAATTGCCTTTTGCATGCATTTTGTCGCGATATCTTGCGCACCTCATCGCACAGTTTTGTGCACATTACTTGCATTTTGCATGCATTTTGTCGCGATATCTTGCGCACCTCATCGTACTGTTTTGTGCACAAAACTTGCATTTTGCATGCATTTTGTCGCGATATCTTGCGCACCTCATCGCACTGTTTTGTGCACAAAACTTGCATTTTGCATGCATTTTGTCGCGATATCTTTCGCACCTCATCGCACTGTTTTGTGCACACTCCTTGCATTTTGCATGCATTTTGTCGTGATATCTTGCGCACCTCATCGCAGTGTTTTGTGTACAAAACTTGCATTTTGCATTCATTTTGTCGCGATATCTTGCGCACCTCATCGCACTGTTTGGTGCACAAAACTTGCATTTTGTATGCATTTTGTCGCGATATCTTGCGCACCTCATCGCACTGTTTTGTGCACAAAACTTGCGTTTTGCATGCATTTTGTCGCGATATCTTGCGCACCTCATCGCACTGTTTTGTGCACATTACATGCATTTTGCATGCATTTTGTCGCGATATCTTGCGCACCTCATCGCTCTGTTTGGTGCACAAAACTTGCATTTTGCATGCATTTTGTCGCGATATCTTGCGCACCTCATGGCACTGTTTTGTGCACAAAACTTGCATTTTGCATGCATTTTGTCGCGATATCTTGTGCACCTCATCGCACTGTTTTGTGCACAAAACTTGCATTTTGCATGCATTTTGTCGCGATATCTTTCGCACCTCATCGCACTGTTTTGTGCACACTCCTTGCATTTTGCATGCATTTTGTCGTGATATCTTGCGCACCTCATCGCAGTGTTTTGTGTACAAAACTTGCATTTTGCATTCATTTTGTCGCGATATCTTGCGCACCTCATCGCACTGTTTGGTGCACAAAACTTGCATTTTGTATGCATTTTGTCGCGATATCTTGCGCACCTCATCGCACTGTTTTGTGCACAAAACTTGCGTTTTGCATGCATTTTGTCGCGATATCTTGCGCACCTCATCGCACTGTTTTGTGCACATTACTTGCATTTTGCATGCATTTTGTCGCGATATCTTGCGCACCTCATCGCTCTGTTTGGTGCACAAAACTTGCATTTTGCATGCATTTTGTCGCGATATCTTGCGCACCTCATGGCACTGTTTTGTGCACAAAACTTGCATTTTGCATGCATTTTGTCGCGATATCTTGCGCACCTCATCGCACTGTTTTGTGCACATTACTTGCATTTTGCATGCATTTTGTCGCGATATCTTGCGCACCACATCGCACTGTTTTGTGCGCATTAATTGCATTTTGCATGCATTTTGTCGCGATATCTTGCGCACCTCATCGCACTGTTTTGTGCACATTACTTGCATTTTGCATGCATTTTGTCGCGATATCTTGCGCACCTCATCGCACTGTTTTGTACACAAAACTTGCATTTTGCATGCATTTTGTCGCGATATCTTGCGCACCTCATCGCACTGTTTTGTGCACATTACTTGCATTTTGCATGCATTTTGTCGCGATATCTTGCGCACCTCATCGCACTGTTTTGTGCACAAAACTTGCATTTTGCATGCATTTTGTCGCGATATCTTGCGCATCTCATCGCACTGTTTTGTGCACATTACTTGCATTTTGCATGCATTTTGTCGCGATATCTTGCGCACCTCATCGCACTGGTTTGTGCACATTACTTGCATTTTGCATGCATTTTGTCGCGATATCTTGCGCACCTCATCGCACTGTTTTGTGCACATTACTTGCATTTTGCATGCATTTTCTCGCGATATCTTGCGCACCTCATCGCACTGTTTTGTGCACAAAACTTGCATTTTGCATGCATTTTGTCACGATATCTTGCGCACCTCATCCCACTGTTTTGTGCACATTACTTGCATTTTTCATGCATTTTGTCGCGATATCTTGCGCACCTCATCGCATTGTTTTGTGCACAAAACTTGCATTTTGCATGCATTTTGTCGCGATATCTTGCGCACCTCATCGCACTGTTTTGTGCACAAAACTTGCATTTTGCATGCATTTTGTCGCGATATCTTGCGCACCTCATCGCACTGTTTTGTGCACAAAACTTGCATTTTGCATGCATTTTGTCGCGATATCTTGCGCACCTCATCGCACTGTGTTGTGCACATTACTTGCATTTTGCATGCATTTTGTCGCGACATCTTGCGCACCTCATCGCACTGTTTTGTGCACAAAACTTGCATTTTGCATGCATTTTGTCGCGATATCTTGCGCACCTCATCGCACTGTTTTGTGCACAAAACTTGCATTTTGCATGCATTTTGTCGCGATATCTTTCGCACCTCATCGCACTGTTTTGTGCACAAAACTTGCATTTTGCATGCATTTTGTCGCAATATCTTGCGCACCACACCGCACTGTTTTGTGCACATTAATTGCATTTTGCATTCATTTTGTCGTGATATCTTGCGCACCTCATCGCACTGTTTTGTGCACATTACTTGCATTTTGCATGCATTTTGTCGCGATATCTTGCGCACCTCATCGCACTGTTTTGTGCACATTAATTGCATTTTGCATGCATTTTGTCGCGATATCTTGCGCACCTCATCGCACTGTTTTGTGCACAAAACATGCATTTTGCATGCATTTTGTCGTGATATCTTGCGCACCTCATCGCACTGTTTTGTGCACATTACTTGCATTTTGCATGCATTTTGTCGCGATATCTTGCGCACCTCATCGCACTGTTTTGTGCACATTACTTGCATTTTGCATGCATTTTGTCGCGATATCTTTCGCACCTCATCGCACTGTTTTGTGCACATTACTTGCATTTTGCATGCATTTTGTCGCGATATCTTGCGCACCTCATCGCACGGTTTTGTGCACATTAATTGCATTTTGCATGGATTTTGTCGCGATATCTTGCGCACCTCATCGCACTGTTTTGTGCACATTACTTGCATTTTGCATGCATTTTGTCGCGATATCTTGCGCACCTCATCGCACTGTTTTGTGCACAAAACTTGCATTTTGCATGCATTTTGTCGCAATATCTTGCGCACCACATCGCACTGTTTTGTGCACATTAATTGCATTTTGCATTCATTTTGTCGTGATATCTTGCGCACCTCATCGCACTGTTTTGTGCACATTACTTGCATTTTGCATGCATTTTGTCGCGATATCTTGCGCACCTCATCGCACTGTTTTGTGCACAAAACTTGCATTTTGCATGCATTTTGTCGCGATATCTTGCGCACCTCATCGCACTGTTTTGTGCACAAAACTTGCATTTTGCATGCATTTTGTGGCGATATCTTGCGCACCTCATCGCACTGTTTTGTGCACAAAACTTGCATTTTGCATGCATTTTGTCGCGATATCTTTCGCACCTCATCGCACTGTTTTGTGCACAAAACTTGCATTTTGCATGCATTTTGTCGCAATATCTTGCGCACCACACCGCACTGTTTTGTGCACATTAATTGCATTTTGCATTCATTTTGTCGTGATATCTTGCGCACCTCATCGCACTGTTTTGTGCACATTACTTGCATTTTGCATGCATTTTGTCGCGATATCTTGCGCACCTCATCGCACTGTTTTGTGCACAAAACTTGCATTTTGCATGCATTTTGTCGCGATATCTTGCGCACCTCATCGCACTGTTTTGTGCACAAAACTTGCATTTTGCATGCATTTTGTCGCGATATCTTGCGCACCTCATCGCACTGTTTTGTGCACATTACTTGCATTTTGCATGCATTTTGTCCCGATATCTTGCGCACCACATCGCACTGTTTTGTGCACATTAATTGCATTTTGCATGCATTTTGTCGCGATATCTTGCGCACCTCATCGCACTGTTTTGTGCACATTACTTGCATTTTGCATGCATTTTGTCGCGATATCTTGCGCACCTCATCGCACTGTTTTGTGCACAAAACTTGCATTTTGCATGCATTTTGCCGCGATATCTTGCGCACCTCATCGCACTGTGTTGTGCACAAAACTTGCATTTTGCATGCATTTTGTCGCGATATCTTGCGCACCTCATCGCACTGTGTTGTGCACATTACTTGCATTTTGCATGCATTTTGTCGCGACATCTTGCGCACCTCATCGCACTGTTTTGTGCACAAAACTTGCATTTTGCATGCATTTTGTCGCGATATCTTGCGCACCTCATCGCACTGTTTTGTGCACATTAATTGCATTTTGCATGCATTTTGTCGCGATATCTTGCGCACCTCATCGCACTGTTTTGTGCACAAAACATGCATTTTGCATGCATTTTGTCGCGATATCTTGCGCACCTCATCGCACTGTTTTGTGCACATTACTTGCATTTTGCATGCATTTTGTCGCGATATCTTGCGCACCTCATCGCACTGTTTTGTGCACATTACTTGCATTTTGCATGCATTTTGTCGCGATATCTTTCGCACCTCATCGCACTGTTTTGTGCACATTACTTGCATTTTGCATGCATTTTGTCGCGATATCTTGGGCACCTCATCGCACGGTTTTGTGCACATTAATTGCATTTTGCATGCATTTTGTCGCGATATCTTGCGCACCTCATCGCACTGTTTTGTGCACATTACTTGCATTTTGCATGCATTTTGTCGCGATATCTTGCGCACCACATCGCACTGTTTTGTGCACAAAACTTGCATTTTGCATGCATTTTGTCGCCATATCTTGCGCACCACATCGCACTGTTTTGTGCACATTAATTGCATTTTGCATTCATTTTGTCGTGATATCTTGCGCACCTCATCGCACTGTTTTGTGCACATTACTTGCATTTTGCATGCATTTTGTCGCGATATCTTGCGCACCTCATCGCACTGTTTTGTGCACAAAACTTGCATTTTGCATGCATTTTGTCGCGATATCTTGCGCACCTCATCGCACTGTTTTGTGCACAAAACTTGCATTTTGCATGCATTTTGTGGCGATATCTTGCGCACCTCATCGCACTGTTTTGTGCACAAAACTTGCATTTTGCATGCATTTTGTCGCGATATCTTTCGCACCTCATCGCACTGTTTTGTGCACATTACTTGCATTTTGCATGCATTTTGTCGCGATATCTTGCGCACCACATCGCACTGTTTTGTGCACATTAATTGCAGTTTGCATGCATTTTGTCGCGATATCTTGCGCACCTCATCGCACTGTTTTGTGCACATTACTTGCATTTTGCATGGATTTTGTCGCGATATCTTGCGCACCTCATCGCACTGTTTTGTGCACAAAACTTGCATTTTTCATGCATTTTGTCACGATATCTTGCGCACCTCATCCCACTGTTTTGTGCACATTACTTGCATTTTGCATGCATTTTGTCGCGATATCTTGCGCACCTCATCGCATTGTTTTGTGCACAAAACTTGCATTTTGCATGCATTTTGTCGCGATATCTTGCGCACCTCATCGCACTGTTTTGTGCACAAAACTTGCATTTTGCATGCATTTTGTCGCGATATCTTGCGCACCTCATCGCACTGTTTTGTGCACAAAACTTGCATTTTGCATGCATTTTGTCGCGATATCTTGCGCACCTCATCGCACTGTGTTGTGCACATTACTTGCATTTTGCATGCATTTTGTCGTGACATCTTGCGCACCTCATCGCACTGTTTTGTGCACAAAACTTGCATTTTGCATGCATTTTGTCGCGATATCTTGCGCACCTCATCGCACTGTTTTGTGCACATTAATTGCATTTTGCATTCATTTTGTCGCGATATCTTGCGCACCTCATCGCACTGTTTTGTGCACAAAACATGCATTTTGCATGCATTTTGTCGCGATATCTTGCGCACCTCATCGCACTGTTTTGTGCACATTACTTGCATTTTGCATGCATTTTGTCGCGATATCTTGCGCACCTCATCGCACTGTTTTGTGCACATTACTTGCATTTTGCATGCATTTTGTCGCGATATCTTTCGCACCTCATCGCACTGTTTTGTGCACATTACTTGCATTTTCCATGCATTTTGTCGCGATATCTTGCGCACCTCATCGCACGGTTTTGTGCACATTAATTGCATTTTGCATGCATTTTGTCGCGATATCTTGCCCACCTCATCGCACTGTTTTGTGCACATTACTTGCATTTTGCATGCATTTTGTCGCGATATCTTGCGCACCTCATCGCACTGTTTTGTGCACAAAACTTGCATCTTGCATGCATTTTGTCGCAATATCTTGCGCACCACATCGCACTGTTTTGTGCACATTAATTGCATTTTGCATTCATTTTGTCGTGATATCTTGCGCACCTCATCGCACTGTTTTGTGCACATTACTTGCATTTTGCATGCATTTTGTCGCGATATCTTGCGCACCTCATCGCACTGTTTTGTGCACAAAACTTGCATTTTGCATGCATTTTGTCGCGATATCTTGCGCACCTCATCGCACTATTTTGTGCACAAAACTTGCATTTTGCATGCATTTTGTGGCGATATCTTGCGCACCTCATCGCACTGTTTTGTGCACAAAACTTGCATTTTGCATGCATTTTGTCGCGATATCTTTCGCACCTCATCGCACTGTTTTGTGCACATTACTTGCATTTTGCATGCATTTTGTCGCGATATCTTGCGCACCACATCGCACTGTTTTGTGCACATTAATTGCATTTTGCATGCATTTTGTCGCGATATCTTGCGCACCTCATCGCACTGTTTTGTGCACATTACTTGCATTTTGCATGTATTTTGTCGCGATATCTTGCGCACCTCATCGCACTGTTTTGTGCACAAAACTTGCATTTTGCATGCATTTTGTCGCGATATCTTGCGCACCTCATCGCACTGTTTTGTGCACAAAACTTGCATTTTGCATGCATTTTGTCGCGATATCTTGCGCACCTCATCGCACTGTGTTGTGCACATTACTTGCATTTTGCATGCATTTTGTCGCGATATCTTGCGCACCTCATCGCACTGTTTTGTGCACAAAACTTGCATTTTGCATGCATTTTGTCGCGATATCTTGCGCACCTCATCGCACTGTTTTGTGCACATTAATTGCATTTTGCATGCATTTTGTCGCGATATCTTGCGCACCTCATCGCACTGTTTTGTGCACATTACTTGCATTTTGCATGCATTTTGTCGCGATATCTTGCGCACCTCATCGCACTGTTTTGTGCACATTACTTGCTTTTTGCATGCATTTTGTCGCGATATCTTGCGCACCTCATCGCACTGTTTTGTGCACAAAACTTGCATTTTGCATGCATTTTGTCACGATATCTTGCGCACCTCATCCCACTGTTTTGTGCACATTACTTGCATTTTGCATGCATTTTGTCGCGATATCTTGCGCACCTCATCGCATTGTTTTGTGCACAAAACTTGCATTTTGCATGCATTTTGTCGCGATATCTTGCGCACCTCATCGCACTGTTTTGTGCACAAAACTTGCATTTTGCATGCATTTTGTCGCGATATCTTGCGCACCTCATCGCACTGTTTTGTGCACATTACTTGCATTTTGCATGCATTTTGTCGCGATATCTTGCGCACCTCATCGCACTGTTTTGTGCACAAAACTTGCATTTTTCATGCATTTTGTCACGATATCTTGCGCACCTCATCCCACTGTTTTGTGCACATTACTTGCATTTTGCATGCATTTTGTCGCGATATCTTGCGCACCTCATCGCATTGTTTTGTGCACAAAACTTGCATTTTGCATGCATTTTGTCGCGATATCTTGCGCACCTCATCGCACTGTTTTGTGCACAAAACTTGCATTTTGCATGCATTTTGTCGCGATATCTTGCGCACCTCATCGCACTGTTTTGTGCACAAAACTTGCATTTTGCATGCATTTTGTCGCGATATCTTGCGCACCTCATCGCACTGTGTTGTGCACATTACTTGCATTTTGCATGCATTTTGTCGTGACATCTTGCGCACCTCATCGCACTGTTTTGTGCACAAAACTTGCATTTTGCATGCATTTTGTCGCGATATCTTGCGCACCTCATCGCACGGTTTTGTGCACATTAATTGCATTTTGCATGCATTTTGTCGCGATATCTTGCGCACCTCATCGCACTGTTTTGTGCACATTAATTGCATTTTGCATGCATTTTGTCGCGATATCTTGCGCACCTCATCGCACTGTTTTGTGCACAAAACTTGCATTTTGCATGCATTTTGTCGCAATATCTTGCGCACCACATCGCACTGTTTTGTGCACATTAATTGCATTTTGCATTCATTTTGTCGTGATATCTTGCGCACCTCATCGCACTGTTTTGTGCACATTACTTGCATTTTGCATGCATTTTGTCGCGATATCTTGCGCACCTCATCGCACTGTTTTGTGCACAAAACTTGCATTTTGCATGCATTTTGTCGCGATATCTTGCGCACCTCATCGCACTGTTTTGTGCACAAAACTTGCATTTTGCATGCATTTTGTGGCGATATCTTGCGCACCTCATCGCACTGTTTTGTGCACAAAACTTGCATTTTGCATGCATTTTGTCGCGATATCTTTCGCACCTCATCGCACTGTTTTGTGCACATTACTTGCATTTTGCATGCATTTTGTCGCGATATCTTGGGCACCACATCGCACTGTTTTGTGCACATTAATTGCATTTTGCATGCATTTTGTCGCGATATCTTGCGCACCTCATCGCACTGTTTTGTGCACATTACTTGCATTTTGCATGCATTTTGTCGCGATATCTTGCGCACCTCATCGCACTGTTTTGTGCACAAAACTTGCATTTTGCATGCATTTTGTCGCGATATCTTGCGCACCTCATCGCGCTGTTTTGTGCACAAAACTTGCATTTTGCATGCATTTTGTCGCGATATCTTGCGCACCTCATCGCACTGTGTTGTGCACATTACTTGCATTTTGCATGCATTTTGTCGCGATATCTTGCGCACCTCATCGCACTGTTTTGTGCACAAAACTTGAATTTTGCATGCATTTTGTCGCGATATCTTGCGCACCTCATCGCACTGTTTTGTGCACATTAATTGCATTTTGCATGCATTTTGTCGCGATATCTTGCGCACCTCATCGCACTGTTTTGTGCACATTACTTGCATTTTGCATGCATTTTGTCGCGATATCTTGCGCACCTCATCGCATTGTTTTGTGCACAAAACTTGCATTTTGCATGCATTTTGTCGCGATATCTTGTGCACCTCATCGCACTGTTTTGTGCACAAAACTTGCATTTTGCATGCATTTTGTCGCGAGATCTTGCGCACCTCATCGCACTGTTTTGTGCACAAAACTTGCATTTTGCATGCATTTTGTCGCGATATCTTGCGCACCTCATCGCACTGTGTTGTGCACATTACTTGCATTTTGCATGCATTTTGTCGCGACATCTTGCGCACCTCATCGCACTGTTTTGTGCACAAAACTTGCATTTTGCATGCATTTTGTCGCCATATCTTGCGCACCTCATCCCACTGTTTTGTGCACATTACTTGCATTTTGCATGCATTTTGTCGCGATATCTTGCGCACCTCATCGCAGTGTTTTGTGCACAAAACTTGCATTTTGCATGCATTTTTGTCGCGATATCTTGCGCACCTCATCGCACTGTTTTGTGCACAAAACTTGCATTTTGCATGCATTTTGTCGCGATATCTTGCGCACCTCATCGCACTGTTTTGTGCACAAAACTTGCATTTTGCATGCATTTTGTCGCGATATCTTGCGCACCTCATCGCACTGTGTTGTGCACATTACTTGCATTTTGCATGCATTTTGTCGCGACATCTTGCGCACCTCATCGCACTGTTTTGTGCACAAAATTTGCATTTTGCATGCATTTTGTCGCGATATCTTGCGCACCTCATCGCACTGTTTTGTGCACATTAATTGCATTTTGCATGCATTTTGTCGCGATATCTTGCGCACCTCATCGCACTGTTTTGTGCACAAAACATGCATTTTGCATGCATTTTGTCGCGATATCTTGCGCACCTCATCGCACTGTTTTGTGCACATTACTTGCATTTTGCATGCATTTTGTCGCGATATCTTGCGCACCTGATCGCACTGTTTTGTGCACATTACTTGCATTTTGCATGCATTTTGTCGCGATATCTTTCGCACCTCATCGCACTGTTTTGTGCACATTACTTGCATTTTGCATGCATTTTGTCGCGATATCTTGCGCACCTCATCGCACGGTTTTGTGCACATTAATTGCATTTTGCATGCATTTTGTCGCGATATCTTGCGCACCTCATCGCACTGTTTTGTGCACATTAATTGCATTTTGCATGCATTTTGTCGCGATATCTTGCGCACCTCATCGCACTGTTTTGTGCACAAAACTTGCATTTTGCATGCATTTTGTCGCAATATCTTGCGCACCACATCGCACTGTTTTGTGCACATTAATTGCATTTTGCATTCATTTTGTCGTGATATCTTGCGCACCTCATCGTACTGTTTTGTGCACATTACTTGCATTTTGCATGCATTTTGTCGCGATATCTTCCGCACCTCATCGCACTGTTTTGTGCACAAAACTTGCATTTTGCATGCATTTTGTCGCGATATCTTGCGCACCTCATCGCACTGTTTTGTGCACAAAACTTGCATTTTGCATGCATTTTGTGGCGATATCTTGCGCACCTCATCGCACTGTTTTGTGCACAAAACTTGCATTTTGCATGCATTTTGTCGCGATATCTTTCGCACCTCATCGCACTGTTTTGTGCACATTACTTGCATTTTGCATGCATTTTGTTGCGATATCTTGCGCACCACATCGCACTGTTTTGTGCACATTAATTGCATTTTGCATGCATTTTGTCGCGATATCTTGCGCACCTCATCGCACTGTTTTGTGCACATTACTTGCATTTTGCATGCATTTTGTCGCGATATCTTGCGCACCTCATCGCACTGTTTTGTGCACAAAACTTGCATTTTGCATGCATTTTGTCGCGATATCTTGCGCACCTCATCGCGCTGTTTTGTGCACAAAACTTGCATTTTGCATGCATTTTGTCGCGATATCTTGCGCACCTCATCGCACTGTGTTGTGCACATTACTTGCATTTTGCATGCATTTTGTCGCGATATCTTGCGCACCTCATCGCACTGTTTTGTGCACAAAACTTGCATTTTGCATGCATTTTGTCGCGATATCTTGCGCACCTCATCGCACTGTTTTGTGCACATTAATTGCATTTTTCATGCATTTTGTCGCGATATCTTGCGCACCTCATCGCACTGTTTTGTGCACATTACTTGCATTTTGCATGCATTTTGTCGCGATATCTTGCGCACCTCATCGCAGTGTTTTGTGCACAAAACTTGCATTTTGCATGCATTTTGTCGCGATATCTTGCGCACCTCATCCCACTGTTTTGTGCACATTACTTGCATTTTGCATGCATTTTGTCGCGATATCTTGCGCACCTCATCGCAGTGTTTTGTGCACAAAACTTGCATTTTGCATGCATTTTGTCGCGATATCTTGCGCACCTCATCGCACTGTTTTGTGCACAAAACTTGCATTTTGCATGCATTTTGTCGCGATATCTTGCGCACCTCATCGCACTGTTTTGTGCACAAAACTTGCATTTTGCATGCATTTTGTCGCCATATCTTGCGCACCTCATCGCACTGTGTTGTGCACATTACTTGCATTTTGCATGCATTTTGTCGCGACATCTTGCGCACCTCATCGCACTGTTTTGTGCACAAAATTTGCATTTTGCATGCATTTTGTCGCGATATCTTGCGCACCTCATCGCACTGTTTTGTGCACATTAATTGCATTTTGCATGCATTTTGTCGCGATATCTTGCGCACCTCATCGCAGTGTTTTGTGCACAAAACATGCATTTTGCATGCATTTTGTCGCGATATCTTGCGCACCTCATCGCACTGTTTTGTGCACATTACTTGCATTTTGCATGCATTTTGTCGCGATATCTTGCGCACCTCATCGCGCTGTTTTGTGCACAAAACTTGCATTTTGCATGCATTTTGTCGCGATATCTTGCGCACCTCATCGCACTGTGTTGTGCACATTACTTGCATTTTGCATGCATTTTGTCGCGATATCTTGCGCACCTCATCGCACTGTTTTGTGCACAAAACTTGCATTTTGCATGCATTTTGTCGCGATATCTTGCGCACCTCATCGCACTGTTTTGTGCACATTAATTGCATTTTTCATGCATTTTGTCGCGATATCTTGCGCACCTCATCGCACTGTTTTGTGCACATTACTTGCATTTTGCATGCATTTTGTCGCGATATCTTGCGCACCTCATCGCAGTGTTTTGTGCACAAAACTTGCATTTTGCATGCATTTTGTCGCGATATCTTGCGCACCTCATCCCACTGTTTTGTGCACATTACTTGCATTTTGCATGCATTTTGTCGCGATATCTTGCGCACCTCATCGCAGTGTTTTGTGCACAAAACTTGCATTTTGCATGCATTTTGTCGCGATATCTTGCGCACCTCATCGCACTGTTTTGTGCACAAAACTTGCATTTTGCATGCATTTTGTCGCGATATCTTGCGCACCTCATCGCACTGTTTTGTGCACAAAACTTGCATTTTGCATGCATTTTGTCGCCATATCTTGCGCACCTCATCGCACTGTGTTGTGCACATTACTTGCATTTTGCATGCATTTTGTCGCGACATCTTGCGCACCTCATCGCACTGTTTTGTGCACAAAATTTGCATTTTGCATGCATTTTGTCGCGATATCTTGCGCACCTCATCGCACTGTTTTGTGCACATTAATTGCATTTTGCATGCATTTTGTCGCGATATCTTGCGCACCTCATCGCACTGTTTTGTGCACAAAACATGCATTTTGCATGCATTTTGTCGCGATATCTTGCGCACCTCATCGCACTGTTTTGTGCACATTACTTGCATTTTGCATGCATTTTGTCGCGATATCTTGCGCACCTCATCGCACTGTTTTGTGCACATTACTTGCATTTTGCATGCATTTTGTCGCGCTATCTTTCGCACCTCATCGCACTGTTTTGTGCACATTACTTGCATTTTGCATGCATTTTGTCGCGATATCTTGCGCACCTCATCGCACGGTTTTGTGCACATTAATTGCATTTTGCATGCATTTTGTCGCGATATCTTGCGCACCTCATCGCACTGTTTTGTGCACATTAATTGCATTTTGCATGCATTTTGTCGCGATATCTTGCGCACCTCATCGCACTGTTTTGTGCACAAAACTTGCATTTTGCATGCATTTTGTCGCAATATCTTGCGCACCACATCGCACTGTTTTGTGCACATTAATTGCATTTTGCATTCATTTTGTCGTTATATCTTGCGCACCTCATCGCACTGTTTTGTGCACATTACTTGCATTTTGCATGCATTTTGTCGCGATATCTTGCGCTCCTCATCGCACTGTTTTGTGCACAAAACTTGCATTTTGCATGCATTTTGTCGCGATATCTTGCGCACCTCATCGCACTGTTTTGTGCACAAAACTTGCATTTTGCATGCATTTTGTGGCGATATCTTGCGCACCTCATCGCACTGTTTTGTGCACAAAACTTGCATTTTGCATGCATTTTGTCGCGATATCTTTCGCACCTCATCGCACTGTTTTGTGCACATTACTTGCATTTTGCATGCATTTTGTCGCGATATCTTGCGCACCACATCGCACTGTTTTGTGCACATTAATTGCATTTTGCATGCATTTTGTCGCGATATCTTGCGCACCTCATCGCACTGTTTTGTGCACATTACTTGCATTTTGCATGCATTTTGTCGCGATATCTTGCGCACCTCATCGCACTGTTTTGTGCACAAAACTTGCATTTTGCATGCATTTTGTCGCGATATCTTGCGCACCTCATCGCGCTGTTTTGTGCACAAAACTTGCATTTTGCATGCATTTTGTCGCGATATCTTGCGCACCTCATCGCACTGTGTTGTGCACATTACTTGCATTTTGCATGCATTTTGTCGCGATATCTTGCGCACCTCATCGCACTGTTTTGTGCACAAAACTTGCATTTTGCATGCATTTTGTCGCGATATCTTGCGCACCTCATCGCACTGTTTTGTGCACATTAATTGCATTTTGCATGCATTTTGTCGCGATATCTTGCGCACCTCATCGCACTGTTTTGTGCACATTACTTGCATTTTGCATGCATTTTGTCGCGATATCTTGCGCACCTCATCGCATTGTTTTGTGCACAAAACTTGCATTTTGCATGCATTTTGTCGCGATATCTTGTGCACCTCATCGCACTGTTTTGTGCACAAAACTTGCATTTTGCATGCATTTTGTCGCGATATCTTGCGCACCTCATCGCACTGTTTTGTGCACAAAACTTGCATTTTGCATGCATTTTGTCGCGACATCTTGCGCACCTCATCGCACTGTTTTGTTTACAAAACTTGCATTTTGCATGCATTTGTCGCGATATCTTGCGCACCTCATCGCACTGTTTTGTGCACATTAATTGCATTTTGCATGCATTTTGTCGCGATATCTTGCGCACCTCATCGCACTGTTTTGTGCACAAAACATGCATTTTGCATGCATTTTGTCGCGATATCTTGCGCACCTCATCGCACTGTTTTGTGCACATTACTTGCATTTTGCATGCATTTTGTCGCGATATCTTGCGCACCTCATCGCACTGTTTTGTGCACATTATTTGCATTTTGCATGCATTTTGTCGCGATATCTTTCGCACCTCATCGCACTGTTTTGTGCACATTACTTGCATTTTGCATGCATTTTGTCGCGATATCTTGCGCACCTCATCGCACGGTTTTGTGCACATTAATTGCATTTTGCATGCATTTTGTCGCGATATCTTGCGCACCTCATCGCACTGTTTTGTGCACATTACTTGCATTTTGCATGCATTTTGTCGCGATATCTTGCGCACCTCATCGCACTGTTTTTTGCACAAAACTTGCATTTTGCATGCATTTTGTCGCAATATCTTGCGCACCACATCGCACTGTTTTGTGCACATTAATTGCATTTTGCATTCATTTTGTCGTGATATCTTGCGCACCTCACCGCACTGTTTTGTGCACATTACTTGCATTTTGCATGCATTTTGTCGCGATATCTTGCGCACCTCATCGCACTGTTTTCTGCACAAAACTTGCATTTTGCATGCATTTTGTCGCGATATCTTGCGCACCTCATCGCACTGTTTTGTGCACAAAACTTGCATTTTGCATGCATTTTGTGGCGATATCTTGCGCACCTCATCGCACTGTTTTGTGCACAAAACTTGCATTTTGCATGCATTTTGTCGCGATATCTTTCGCACCTCATCGCACTGTTTTGTGCACATTACTTGCATTTTGCATGCATTTTGTCGCGATATCTTGCGCACCACATCGCACTGTTTTGTGCACATTAATTGCATTTTGCATGCATTTTGTCGCGATATCTTGCGCACCTCATCGCACTGTTTTGTGCACAAAACTTGCATTTTGCATGCATTTTGTCGCAATATCTTGCGCACCACATCGCACTGTTTTGTGCACATTAATTGCATTTTGCATGCATTTTGTCGCGATATCTTGCGCACCTCATCGCACTGTTTTGTGCACATTACTTGCATTTTGCATGCATTTTGTCGCGATATCTTGCGCACCTCATCGCACTGTTTTGTGCACAAAAACTTGCATTTTGCATGCATTTTGTCGCGATATCTTGCGCACCTCATCGCACTGTTTTGTGCACAAAACTTGCATTTTGCATGCATTTTGTCGCGATATCTTGCGCACCTCATCGCACTGTTTTGTGCACAAAACTTGCATTTTGCATGCATTTTGTCGCGATATCTTGCGCACCTCATCGCACTGTGTTGTGCACATTACTTGCATTTTGCATGCATTTTGTCGCGATATCTTGCGCACCTCATCGCACTGTTTTGTACACAAAACTTGCATTTTGCATGCATTTTGTCGCGATATCTTGCGCACCTCATCGCACTGTTTTGTGCACATTAATTGCATTTTGCATGCATTTTGTCGCGATATCTTGCGCACCTCATCGCACTGTTTTGTGCACATTACTTGCATTTTGCATGCATTTTGTCGCGATATCTTGCGCACCTCATCGCATTGTTTTGTGCACAAAACTTGCATTTTGCATGCATTTTGTCGCGATATCTTGCGCACCTCATCGCACTGTTTTGTGCACAAAACTTGCATTTTGCATGCATTTTGTCGCGATATCTTGCGCACCTCATCGCACTGTTTTGTGCACAAAACTTGCATTTTGCATGCATTTTGTCGCGATATCTTGCGCACCTCATCGCACTGTGTTGTGCACATTACTTGCATTTTGCATGCATTTTGTCGCGACATCTTGCGCACCTCATCGCACTGTTTTGTGCACAAAACTTGCATTTTGCATGCATTTTGTCGCGATATCTTGCGCACCTCATCGCACTGTTTTGTGCACATTAATTGCATTTTGCATGCATTTTGTCGCGATATCTTGCGCACCTCATCGCACTGTTTTGTGCACAAAACATGCATTTTGCATGCATTTTGTCGCGATATCTTGCGCACCTCATCGCACTGTTTTGTGCACATTACTTGCATTTTGCATGCATTTTGTCGCGATATCTTGCGCACCTCATCGCACTGTTTTGTGCACATTACTTGCATTTTGCATGCATTTTCTCGCGATATCTTTCGCACCTCATCGCACTGTTTTGTGCACATTACTTGCATTTTGCATGCATTTTGTCGCGATATCTTGCGCACCTCATCGCACGATTTTGTGCACATTAATTGCATTTTGCATGCATTTTGTCGCGATATCTTGCGCACCTCATCGCACTGTTTTGTGCACATTACTTGCATTTTGCATGCATTTTGTCGCGATATCTTGCGCACCTCATCGCACTGTTTTGTGCACAAAACTTGCATTTTGCATGCATTTTGTCGCAATATCTTGCGCACCACATCGCACTGTTTTGTGCACATTAATTGCATTTTGCATTCATTTTGTCGCGATATCTTGCGCACCTCATCGCACTGTTTTGTGCACATTACTTGCATTTTGCATGCATTTTGTCGCGATATCTTGCGCACCTCATCGCACTGTTTTGTGCACAAAACTTGCATTTTGCATGCATTTTGTCGCGATATCTTGCGCACCTCATCGCACTGTTTTGTGCACAAAACTTGCATTTTGCATGCATTTTGTCGCGATATCTTTCGCACCTCATCGCACTGTTTTGTGCACATTACTTGCATTTTGCATGCATTTTGTCACGATATCTTGCGCACCACATCGCACTGTTTTGTGCACATTAATTGCATTTTGCATGCATTTTGTCGCGATATCTTGCGCACCTCATCACACTGTTTTGTGCACATTACTTGCATTTTGCATGCATTTTGTCGCGATATCTTGCGCACCTCATCGCACTGTTTTGTGCACAAAACTTGCATTTTGCATGCATTTTGTCGCGATATCTTGCGCACCTCATCGCACTGTTTTGTGCACAAAACTTGCATTTTGCATGCATTTTGTCGCGATATCTTGCGCACCTCATCGCACTGTGTTGTGCACAAAACTTGCATTTTGCATGCATTTTGTCGCGATATCTTGCGCACCTCATCGCACTGTGTTGTGCACATTACTTGCATTTTGCATGCATTTTGTCGCGACATCTTGCGCACCTCATCGCACTGTTTTGTGCACAAAACTTGCATTTTGCATGCATTTTGTCGCGATATCTTGCGCACCTCATCGCACTGTTTTGTGCACATTAATTGCATTTTGCATGCATTTTGTCGCGATATCTTGCGCACCTCATCGCATTGTTTTGTGCACAAAACATGCATTTTGCATGCATTTTGTCGCGATATCTTGCGCACCTCATCGCACTGTTTTGTGCACATTACTTGCATTTTGCATGCATTTTGTCGCGATATCTTGCGCACCTCATCGCACTGTTTTGTGCACATTACTTGCATTTTGCATGCATTTTGTCGCGATATCTTTCGCACCTCATCGCACTGTTTTGTGCACATTACTTGCATTTTGCATGCATTTTGTCGCGATATCTTGCGCACCTCATCGCACGGTTTTGTGCACATTAATTGCATTTTGCATGCATTTTGTCGCGATATCTTGCGCACCTCATCGCACTGTTTTGTGCACATTACTTGCATTTTGCATGCATTTTGTCGCGATATCTTGCGCACCTCATCGCACTGTTTTGTGCACAAAACTTGCATTTTGCATGCATTTTGTCGCAATATCTTGCGCACCACATCGCACTATTTTGTGCACATTAATTGCATTTTGCATTCATTTTGTCGTGATATCTTGCGCACCTCATCGCACTGTTTTGTGCACATTACTTGCATTTTGCATGCATTTTGTCGCGATATCTTGCGCACCTCATCGCACTGTTTTGTGCACAAAACTTGCATTTTGCATGCATTTTGTCGCGATATCTTGCGCACCTCATCGCACTGTTTTGTGCACAAAACTTGCATTTTGCATGCATTTTGTGGCGATATCTTGCGCACCTCATCGCACTGTTTTGTGCACAAAACTTGCATTTTGCATGCATTTTGTCGCGATATCTTTCGCACCTCATCGCACTGTTTTGTGCACATTACTTGCATTTTGCATGCATTTTGTCACGATATCTTGCGCACCACATCGCACTGTTTTGTGCACATTAATTGCATTTTGCATGCATTTTGTCGCGATATCTTGCGCACCTCATCGCACTGTTTTGTGCACATTACTTGCATTTTGCATGCATTTTGTCGCGATATCTTGCGCACCTCATCGCACTGTTTTGTGCACAAAACTTGCATTTTGCATGCATTTTGTCGCGATATCTTGCGCACCTCATCGCACTGTTTTGTGCACAAAACTTGCATTTTGCATGCATTTTGTCGCGATATCTTGCGCACCTCATCGCACTGTGTTGTGCACATTACTTGCATTTTGCATGCATTTTGTCGCGATATCTTGCGCACCTCATCGCACTGTTTTGTGCACAAAACTTGCATTTTGCATGCATTTTGTCGCGATATCTTGCGCACCTCATCGCACTGTTTTGTGCACATTAATTGCATTTTGCATGCATTTTGTCGCGATATCTTGCGCACCTCATCGCACTGTTTTGTGCACATTACTTGCATTTTGCATGCATTTTGTCGCGATATCTTGCGCACCTCATCGCACTGTTTTGTGCACATTACTTGCATTTTGCATGCATTTTGTCGCGATATCTTGCGCACCTCATCGCACTGTTTTGTGCACAAAACTTGCATTTTGCATGCATTTTGTCGCGATATCTTGCGCACCTCATCGCACTGTTTTGTGCACAAAACTTGCATTTTGCATGCATTTTGTCGCGATATCTTGCGCACCTCATCGCACTGTGTTGTGCACATTACTTGCATTTTGCATGCATTTTGTCGCGACATCTTGCGCTTTTGCATGCATTTTGTCGCGATATCTTGCGCACCTCATCGCACTGTTTTGTGCACATTAATTGCATTTTGCATGCATTTTGTCGCGATATCTTGCGCACCTCATCGCACTGTTTTGTGCACAAAACATGCATTTTGCATGCATTTTGTCGCGATATCTTGCGCACCTCATCGCACTGTTTTGTGCACATTACTTGCATTTTGCATGCATTTTGTCGCGATATCTTGCGCACCTCATCGCACTGTTTTGTGCACATTACTTGCATTTTGTCGCGATATCTTTCGCACCTCATCGCACTGTTTTGTGCACATTACTTGCATTTTGCATGCATTTTGTCGCGATATCTTGCGCACCTCATCGCACGGTTTTGTGCACATTAATTGCATTTTGCATGCATTTTGTCGCGATATCTTGCGCACCTCATCGCACTGTTTTGTGCACATTACTTGCATTTTGCATGCATTTTGTCGCGATATCTTGCGCACCTCATCGCACTGTTTTGTGCACAAAACTTGCATTTTGCATGCATTTTGTCGCAATATCTTGCGCACCACATCGCACTGTTTTGAGCACATTAATTGCATTTTGCATTCATTTTGTCGTGATATCTTGCGCACCTCATCGCACTGTTTTTGTGCACATTACTTTGCATTTTGCATGCATTTTGTCGCGATATCTTGCGCACCTCATCGCACTGTTTTGTGCACAAAACTTGCATTTTTCATGCATTTTGTCGCGATATCTTGCGCACCTCATCGCACTGTTTTGTGCACAAAACTTGCATTTTGCATGCATTTTGTGGCGATATCTTGCGCACCTCATCGCACTGTTTTGTGCACAAAACTTGCATTTTGCATGCATTTTGTCGCGATATCTTTCGCACCTCATCGCACTGTTTTGTGCACATTACTTGCATTTTGCATGCATTTTGTCGCGATATCTTGCGCACCACATCGCACTGTTTTGTGCACATTAATTGCATTTTGCATGCATTTTGTCGCCATATCTTGCGCACCTCATCGCACTGTTTTGTGCACATTACTTGCATTTTGCATGCATTTTGTCGCGATATCTTGCGCACCTCATCGCACTGTTTTGTGCACAAAACTTGCATTTTGCATGCATTTTGTCGCGATATCTTGCGCACCTCATCGCACTGTTTTGTGCACAAAACTTGCATTTTGCATGCATTTTGTCGCGATATCTTTCGCACGTCATCGCACTGTTTTGTGCATATTACTTGCATTTTGCATGCATTTTGTCGCGATATCTTGCGCACCTCATCGCACTGTTTTGTGCACATTACTTGCATTTTGCATGCATTTTGTCGCGATATCTTGCGCACCTCATCGCACGGTTTTGTGCACATTAATTGCATTTTGCATGCATTTTGTCGCGATATCTTGCGCACCTCATCGCACTGTTTTGTGCACATTACTTGCATTTTGCATGCATTTTGTCGCGATATCTTGCGCACCACATCGCACTGTTTTGTGCACATTACTTGCATTTTGCATGCATTTTGTCGCGATATCTTGCGCACCTCATCGCACTGTTTTGTGCACAAAATTTGCATTATGCATGCATTTTGTCGCGATATCTTGCGCACCTCATAGCACTGTTTTGTGCACAAAACTTGCATTTTGCATGCATTTTGTCGCGATATCGTGCGCACCTCATCGCACTGTTTTGTGCACAAAACTTGCATTTTGCATGCAGTTTGTCGCGATATCTTGCGCACCTCATCGCACTGTTTTGTGCACAAAACTTGCATTTTGAATGCATTTTGTCGCGATATCTTGCGCACCATATCGCACTGTTTTGTGCACATTAATTGCATTTTGCATGCATTTTGTCGGGATATCTTGCGCACCTCATCGCACTGTTTTGTGCACAAAACTTGCATTTTGCATGCATTTTGTCGCGATATCTTGCGCACCTCATCGCACTGTTTTGTGCACAAAACTTGCATTTTGCATGCATTTTGTCGCGATATCTTGCGCACCTCATCGCACTGTTTTGTGCACAAAACTTGCATTTTGCATGCATTTTGTCGCGATATCTTTCGCACCTCATCGCACTGTTTTGTGCACATTACTTGCATTTTGCATGCATTTTGTCGCGATATCTTGCGCACCTCATCGCACGGTTTTGTGCACATTAATTGCATTTTGCATGCATTTTGTCGCGATATCTTGCGCACCTCATCGCACTGTTTTGTGCACATTACTTGCATTTTGCATGCATTTTGTCGCGATATCTTGCGCACCTCATCGCACTGTTTTGTGCACAAAACTTGCATTTTGCATGCATTTTGTCGCGATATCTTGCGCACCTCATCGCACTGTTTTGTGCACAAAACTTGCATTTTGCATGCATTTTGTCGCGATATCTTTCGCACCTCATCGCACTGTTTTGTGCACACTACTTGCATTTTGCATGCATTTTGTCGCGATATCTTGCGCACCTCATCGCAGTGTTTTGTGCACAAAACTTGCATTTTGCATGCATTTTGTCGCGATATCTTGCGCACCTCATCGCACTGTTTGGTGCACAAAACTTGCATTTTGTATACATTTTGTCGCGATATCTTGCGCACCTCATCGCACTGTTTAGTGCACAAAACTTGCATTTTGCATGCATTTTGTCGCGATATCTTGCGCACCTCATCGCACTGTTTTGTGCACATTACTTGCATTTTGCATGCATTTTGTCGCGATATCTTGCGCACCTCATCGCACTGTTTGGTGCACAAAACTTGCATTTTGCATGCATTTTGTCGCGATATCTTGCGCACCTCATCGCACTGTTTTGTGCACATTACTTGCATTTTGCATGCATTTTGTCGCGATATCTTGCGCACCTCATCGCACTGTTTTGTGCACAAAACTTGCATTTTCCATGCATTTTGTCGCGATATCTTGCGCACCACATCGCACTATTTTGTGCACATTAATTGCATTTTGCATGCATTTTGTCGCGATATCTTGCGCACCTCATCGCACTGTTTTGTGCACAAAACTTGCATTTTGCATGCATTT
>NW_028129222.1:0-2500 GCF_055761805.1 Camellia sinensis
AATCTTCTAATCGATAATTGGGCCAAAGAAAAAATTTGAATTTAATTAATTTATCTCTATCAAGATCTTTATTTTCATCAAAAAATCGACTCCAATTTTTGACCTTGTTCCCATTGCAAAATATTGGATTTCTATTCACATCATGCTTAGTCTTTGAATTGAAACAAATTAGAATTCTCAATTCTCTACGACATCTAGACGATAAAATATTTTCAGGAACAAGCAAATCATAATGATTTTTTTTTCTATTTCCGGTTATCCTTTGATGATGCCTTGAAATGGATTCATCAAAATCCTTATCCTTCTTATCAACATATCTTTGTTCTCGGTATCTTTGATTAGTTTGATGCCTACTCGTATGAACTAATGAAATACCTATGGTTTGATACATAATAAACTGTCCATCATTTTTTACAGACAGACGAAGGGGTTCGATAATTAATATCCCCCTTTTCATCAATTCTGTAAGAGTTAAATTCTTCTGAATCAGCATTATATCCAGATTCATTTCTCTCCTTTGAATAGAGGATATAGTAATTTTTCTTGGATTTCTCAGTCTAAGCAGGAGACAATATACTTTGATATTATTGATCATTCTTTGATTCAAAATTATCCCATCTCAATTGAAAAAGTAAATACTTTTTCAGGAAGAAATCTAGTTCTGCTTCGGTATTGCTCTTGTATTGTTTTTTCTTTTACGGTTTTTCATGTTTGATTCTGAATAATCTTCTTCAATATCTTTTTGTTCGGTTGAGGGAACAGATACAAGATTTACTTGGTTTTGTGCATTTGATCTAAGATCTCTTTGGCCTGCAGATTCTTTTTCTTTTTTATTTTATTCTTTAATTCCATTTTTTTTTTTTCATTCGAGGGTATAACCCCCTTTTGCTTTCTATTGATGTTTTTATTTTCACTACCATTTTCATTTATATTAAAAAAAAGTAATTTGCTTGGTATAAACCACGGTTTCATTTTATATGCATTATAAAGTAGTACAAATTCTGGGAAGAACCAAAGTTTCAGATTCGATATAGGACGACTTAGTATTTCTTCATTCATTCCCATCCAATCAAAAAATATTTTTTTTTGATTGGGTGAATTGATTTCTTGATCCTGAGGAATCGTAAGATAAAAAAGATCTTTTTTATCAATTTTATCAATTATTTGATAATTATTAGTCCCGGTTTTAGTATTTTTATTCTTGTTGGTATCGATCTTGATCCAGGCCTCAATATCGATTTTCTTTTTAAGACAAAAATGGAGAATTTTCCAATCAAAATATTTTCGATCCGGATTTTTTCCATATACATAATATCACTTTTTCCTAAATAATTTTTGATAGGGATATCCCCTAGTATATCAAAAAATTTGCCCTTATGTTTATGTGTGTTGTAATTATAAAAACTCTCTCGATTCTTATTTACTTGGAATGGTGATCCATAAATATATGGGTCCCTCTTATTTTCATAATTAATAGATCTATAAGATAAAAGATTATATCTATAGTATTTTTGAAAATTCTCATTTTGATTTGGTAATGAATATACTTCGTAATCGTTTTGTTTTTTGTAATGAATTAATAGGTCTTTTTCATATGAATTCTCTTTGTTTAAATCTTGATTTTGAATTGTACGACATTTATTGATTCTATTTTTCCATTTTGCTGCTATTAATCTAGACCATCTAATCTGAGATAAATGGTATTGATAATGACCTCTTAACCAGTTTTTCCATTGATTTATTCCAGAATTCCGAAGTTTCTTATGTCTTAATTCATAATGAATTATTCCTTGTTTTCCAAAATAATCTTTTATTGAAGTCTTAAGAAAAAAAGACGTTCCGTGATATTGAAGAATAGATCTTAACTTATACAAGTTAAGAACTTGTGTTTGTGATATTTTGTAAAATACATATGCTTGTGACAAGGAGGATAAGTCAAAAAAATTCTGTGAATTCTTATTACTAATATTATAAAGTGACTTTTTTATAGTCGAAATAAAATTCATTTTATTTTGATTTGTTTTATTAATTCTTTTTTTATTTTTTTTATTATTGTAAATGGATTTATCAATCATTTTTTTTGTTGATTCAACAAAAAGTTGTATATTAATTCTGGGAATATTAATAATAGATAGAAGGATATCTGCGTATATCCTTTCAGTGAAAATTTTATAAAATAATGTAATTTACGGATTAATCGAGTATTTCTTCTTTTTAATATTTGCCAATTTGGTGATTCCAATCTTTTAGCATTATAACTTGTTTTATTAGGACTATCATTTATTTCTGGAGTCACTTTTTTTTTATTTTTTGTAATTCTTTTTATTTGATTTCTGATTGTGCTTGTTCTATCAGTCAGATCTTTCATTTTTTTTTCTGTCAGTAAAAAATTTGTCCAATATGTAGATTGAATTCGACTAAAGGATTTATGAATTATATGATTGCGGGTTATAGAATCTTTTTCTTTTTTTTTTTTAGTTTCGCTTGATTTATATATTTC
>NW_028129227.1:12500-15000 GCF_055761805.1 Camellia sinensis
ATGGAATAAAGAAATGCATGTTAAATGCACCTATAATGGTGTTCAATTATCAGAAACAGAATTTCCGAAAAATTGGTTAATAGACGGTATTCAAATAAAGATGCTATTTCCTTTCTGTCTGAAACCCTGGCACAGATCTAAGCCACGGTCCTCTCATATAGATCGAATCAAAAAGAAAGGACAAAAAGATGATTTTTTTTTTTTAACGGTTTGGGGAATGGAAGCTGAACTTCCTTTTGGTTCTCCCCAAAAACGGCCTTCCTTTTTTGAACCCATTTTTAAGAAACTCGAAAAAAAAATTGGAAAATTGAAAAAAAAGTATTTTATATTTCTAAAAGTTTTAAAAGAAAGAACAAAATTTCTAAATATCTCAAAAAAAACAAAAAAATGGATTATCAAGGGCATTCCGTTTTTAAAAAAAATAAAAAAAGAACTCTCAAAAGTAAATCCAATTCTATTATTTAGATTGAGAGAAATATATAAATCAAGCGAAACTAAAAAAAAAAAAGAAAAAGATTCTATAACCCGCAATCATATAATTCATAAATCCTTTAGTCGAATTCAATCTACATATTGGACAAATTTTTTACTGACAGAAAAAAAAATGAAAGATCTGACTGATAGAACAAGCACAATCAGAAATCAAATAAAAAGAATTACAAAAAATAAAAAAAAAGTGACTCCAGAAATAAATGATAGTCCTAATAAAACAAGTTATAATGCTAAAAGATTGGAATCACCAAATTGGCAAATATTAAAAAGAAGAAATACTCGATTAATCCGTAAATTACATTATTTTATAAAATTTTTCACTGAAAGGATATACGCAGATATCCTTCTATCTATTATTAATATTCCCAGAATTAATATACAACTTTTTGTTGAATCAACAAAAAAAATGATTGATAAATCCATTTACAATAATAAAAAAAATAAAAAAAGAATTAATAAAACAAATCAAAATAAAATGAATTTTATTTCGACTATAAAAAAGTCACTTTATAATATTAGTAATAAGAATTCACAGAATTTTTTTGACTTATCCTCCTTGTCACAAGCATATGTATTTTACAAAATATCACAAACACAAGTTCTTAACTTGTATAAGTTAAGATCTATTCTTCAATATCACGGAACGTCTTTTTTTCTTAAGACTTCAATAAAAGATTATTTTGGAAAACAAGGAATAATTCATTATGAATTAAGACATAAGAAACTTCGGAATTCTGGAATAAATCAATGGAAAAACTGGTTAAGAGGTCATTATCAATACCATTTATCTCAGATTAGATGGTCTAGATTAATAGCAGCAAAATGGAAAAATAGAATCAATAAATGTCGTACAATTCAAAATCAAGATTTAAACAAAGAGAATTCATATGAAAAAGACCTATTAATTCATTACAAAAAACAAAACGATTACGAAGTATATTCATTACCAAATCAAAATGAGAATTTTCAAAAATACTATAGATATAATCTTTTATCTTATAGATCTATTAATTATGAAAATAAGAGGGACCCATATATTTATGGATCACCATTCCAAGTAAATAAGAATCGAGAGAGTTTTTATAATTACAACACACATAAACATAAGGGCAAATTTTTTGATATACTAGGGGATATCCCTATCAAAAATTATTTAGGAAAAAGTGATATTATGTATATGGAAAAAAATCCGGATCGAAAATATTTTGATTGGAAAATTCTCCATTTTTGTCTTAAAAAGAAAATCGATATTGAGGCCTGGATCAAGATCGATACCAACAAGAATAAAAATACTAAAACCGGGACTAATAATTATCAAATAATTGATAAAATTGATAAAAAAGATCTTTTTTATCTTACGATTCCTCAGGATCAAGAAATCAATTCACCCAATCAAAAAAAAATATTTTTTGATTGGATGGGAATGAATGAAGAAATACTAAGTCGTCCTATATCGAATCTGAAACTTTGGTTCTTCCCAGAATTTGTACTACTTTATAATGCATATAAAATGAAACCGTGGTTTATACCAAGCAAATTACTTTTTTTTAATATAAATGAAAATGGTAGTGAAAATAAAAACATCAATAGAAAGCAAAAGGGGGTTATACCCTCGAATGAAAAAAAAAAAATGGAATTAAAGAATAAAAATAAAAAAGAAAAAGAATCTGCAGGCCAAAGAGATCTTAGATCAAATGCACAAAACCAAGTAAATCTTGTATCTGTTCCCTCAACCGAACAAAAAGATATTGAAGAAGATTATTCAGAATCAAACATGAAAAACCGTAAAAAGAAAAAACAATACAAGAGCAATACCGAAGCAGAACTAGATTTCTTCCTGAAAAAGTATTTACTTTTTCAATTGAGATGGGATAATGCTTTGAATCAAAGAATGATCAATAATATCAAAGTATATTGTCTCCTGCTTAGACTGAGAAATCCAAGAAAAATTACTATATCCTCTATTCAAAGGAGAGAAATGAATCTGGATATAATGCTGATTCAGAAG
>NW_028129230.1:52500-55000 GCF_055761805.1 Camellia sinensis
GAATCAACAAAAAAAATGATTGATAAATCCATTTACAATAATAAAAAAAATAAAAAAAGAATTAATAAAACAAATCAAAATAAAATGAATTTTATTTCGACTATAAAAAAGTCACTTTATAATATTAGTAATAAGAATTCACAGAATTTTTTTGACTTATCCTCCTTGTCACAAGCATATGTATTTTACAAAATATCACAAACACAAGTTCTTAACTTGTATAAGTTAAGATCTATTCTTCAATATCACGGAACGTCTTTTTTTCTTAAGACTTCAATAAAAGATTATTTTGGAAAACAAGGAATAATTCATTATGAATTAAGACATAAGAAACTTCGGAATTCTGGAATAAATCAATGGAAAAACTGGTTAAGAGGTCATTATCAATACCATTTATCTCAGATTAGATGGTCTAGATTAATAGCAGCAAAATGGAAAAATAGAATCAATAAATGTCGTACAATTCAAAATCAAGATTTAAACAAAGAGAATTCATATGAAAAAGACCTATTAATTCATTACAAAAAACAAAACGATTACGAAGTATATTCATTACCAAATCAAAATGAGAATTTTCAAAAATACTATAGATATAATCTTTTATCTTATAGATCTATTAATTATGAAAATAAGAGGGACCCATATATTTATGGATCACCATTCCAAGTAAATAAGAATCGAGAGAGTTTTTATAATTACAACACACATAAACATAAGGGCAAATTTTTTGATATACTAGGGGATATCCCTATCAAAAATTATTTAGGAAAAAGTGATATTATGTATATGGAAAAAAATCCGGATCGAAAATATTTTGATTGGAAAATTCTCCATTTTTGTCTTAAAAAGAAAATCGATATTGAGGCCTGGATCAAGATCGATACCAACAAGAATAAAAATACTAAAACCGGGACTAATAATTATCAAATAATTGATAAAATTGATAAAAAAGATCTTTTTTATCTTACGATTCCTCAGGATCAAGAAATCAATTCACCCAATCAAAAAAAAATATTTTTTGATTGGATGGGAATGAATGAAGAAATACTAAGTCGTCCTATATCGAATCTGAAACTTTGGTTCTTCCCAGAATTTGTACTACTTTATAATGCATATAAAATGAAACCGTGGTTTATACCAAGCAAATTACTTTTTTTTAATATAAATGAAAATGGTAGTGAAAATAAAAACATCAATAGAAAGCAAAAGGGGGTTATACCCTCGAATGAAAAAAAAAAAATGGAATTAAAGAATAAAAATAAAAAAGAAAAAGAATCTGCAGGCCAAAGAGATCTTAGATCAAATGCACAAAACCAAGTAAATCTTGTATCTGTTCCCTCAACCGAACAAAAAGATATTGAAGAAGATTATTCAGAATCAAACATGAAAAACCGTAAAAAGAAAAAACAATACAAGAGCAATACCGAAGCAGAACTAGATTTCTTCCTGAAAAAGTATTTACTTTTTCAATTGAGATGGGATAATGCTTTGAATCAAAGAATGATCAATAATATCAAAGTATATTGTCTCCTGCTTAGACTGAGAAATCCAAGAAAAATTACTATATCCTCTATTCAAAGGAGAGAAATGAATCTGGATATAATGCTGATTCAGAAGAATTTAACTCTTACAGAATTGATGAAAAGGGGGATATTAATTATCGAACCCCTTCGTCTGTCTGTAAAAAATGATGGACAGTTTATTATGTATCAAACCATAGGTATTTCATTAGTTCATACGAGTAGGCATCAAACTAATCAAAGATACCGAGAACAAAGATATGTTGATAAGAAGGATAAGGATTTTGATGAATCCATTTCAAGGCATCATCAAAGGATAACCGGAAATAGAAAAAAAAATCATTATGATTTGCTTGTTCCTGAAAATATTTTATCGTCTAGATGTCGTAGAGAATTGAGAATTCTAATTTGTTTCAATTCAAAGACTAAGCATGATGTGAATAGAAATCCAATATTTTGCAATGGGAACAAGGTCAAAAATTGGAGTCGATTTTTTGATGAAAATAAAGATCTTGATAGAGATAAATTAATTAAATTCAAATTTTTTCTTTGGCCCAATTATCGATTAGAAGATTTAGCTTGTATGAATCGCTATTGGTTTGATACCAATAATGGCAGTCGTTTCAGCATGTTAAGGATACATATGTACCCACGATTGAAAATTCGTTGATGATACATTTTTCCTATCTATCCTGTACCATATCTGCTATATGAAAATAAACAGATGCACACATGACTTGTCTTCCATCTCATTCTAATATATGATACTAATTCAATAACGTATCAATTATATCTAGAAACAAATCAACAAAATTTTCTTAATTTTAAGATTCAAATTATTCTCTTTTGAAAATGCAAAAATTTACTATTCTTTTGTATCCCTATCCGAATCCTATTTTCAATTGGATTGATTAATTTTATGGGATAAAATTAGGATTCCATAAAAAATTCAGATTATTGTATATACCAGATTAAAATAA
>NW_028129232.1:10000-12500 GCF_055761805.1 Camellia sinensis
CGGTTGAGGGAACAGATACAAGATTTACTTGGTTTTGTGCATTTGATCTAAGATCTCTTTGGCCTGCAGATTCTTTTTCTTTTTTATTTTTATTCTTTAATTCCATTTTTTTTTTTTCATTCGAGGGTATAACCCCCTTTTGCTTTCTATTGATGTTTTTATTTTCACTACCATTTTCATTTATATTAAAAAAAAGTAATTTGCTTGGTATAAACCACGGTTTCATTTTATATGCATTATAAAGTAGTACAAATTCTGGGAAGAACCAAAGTTTCAGATTCGATATAGGACGACTTAGTATTTCTTCATTCATTCCCATCCAATCAAAAAATATTTTTTTTTGATTGGGTGAATTGATTTCTTGATCCTGAGGAATCGTAAGATAAAAAAGATCTTTTTTATCAATTTTATCAATTATTTGATAATTATTAGTCCCGGTTTTAGTATTTTTATTCTTGTTGGTATCGATCTTGATCCAGGCCTCAATATCGATTTTCTTTTTAAGACAAAAATGGAGAATTTTCCAATCAAAATATTTTCGATCCGGATTTTTTTCCATATACATAATATCACTTTTTCCTAAATAATTTTTGATAGGGATATCCCCTAGTATATCAAAAAATTTGCCCTTATGTTTATGTGTGTTGTAATTATAAAAACTCTCTCGATTCTTATTTACTTGGAATGGTGATCCATAAATATATGGGTCCCTCTTATTTTCATAATTAATAGATCTATAAGATAAAAGATTATATCTATAGTATTTTTGAAAATTCTCATTTTGATTTGGTAATGAATATACTTCGTAATCGTTTTGTTTTTTGTAATGAATTAATAGGTCTTTTTCATATGAATTCTCTTTGTTTAAATCTTGATTTTGAATTGTACGACATTTATTGATTCTATTTTTCCATTTTGCTGCTATTAATCTAGACCATCTAATCTGAGATAAATGGTATTGATAATGACCTCTTAACCAGTTTTTCCATTGATTTATTCCAGAATTCCGAAGTTTCTTATGTCTTAATTCATAATGAATTATTCCTTGTTTTCCAAAATAATCTTTTATTGAAGTCTTAAGAAAAAAAGACGTTCCGTGATATTGAAGAATAGATCTTAACTTATACAAGTTAAGAACTTGTGTTTGTGATATTTTGTAAAATACATATGCTTGTGACAAGGAGGATAAGTCAAAAAAATTCTGTGAATTCTTATTACTAATATTATAAAGTGACTTTTTTATAGTCGAAATAAAATTCATTTTATTTTGATTTGTTTTATTAATTCTTTTTTTATTTTTTTTATTATTGTAAATGGATTTATCAATCATTTTTTTTGTTGATTCAACAAAAAGTTGTATATTAATTCTGGGAATATTAATAATAGATAGAAGGATATCTGCGTATATCCTTTCAGTGAAAAATTTTATAAAATAATGTAATTTACGGATTAATCGAGTATTTCTTCTTTTTAATATTTGCCAATTTGGTGATTCCAATCTTTTAGCATTATAACTTGTTTTATTAGGACTATCATTTATTTCTGGAGTCACTTTTTTTTTATTTTTTGTAATTCTTTTTATTTGATTTCTGATTGTGCTTGTTCTATCAGTCAGATCTTTCATTTTTTTTTCTGTCAGTAAAAAATTTGTCCAATATGTAGATTGAATTCGACTAAAGGATTTATGAATTATATGATTGCGGGTTATAGAATCTTTTTCTTTTTTTTTTTTAGTTTCGCTTGATTTATATATTTCTCTCAATCTAAATAATAGAATTGGATTTACTTTTGAGAGTTCTTTTTTTATTTTTTTTAAAAACGGAATGCCCTTGATAATCCATTTTTTTGTTTTTTTTGAGATATTTAGAAATTTTGTTCTTTCTTTTAAAACTTTTAGAAATATAAAATACTTTTTTTTCAATTTTCCAATTTTTTTTTCGAGTTTCTTAAAAATGGGTTCAAAAAAGGAAGGCCGTTTTTGGGGAGAACCAAAAGGAAGTTCAGCTTCCATTCCCCAAACCGTTAAAAAAAAAAAATCATCTTTTTGTCCTTTCTTTTTGATTCGATCTATATGAGAGGACCGTGGCTTAGATCTGTGCCAGGGTTTCAGACAGAAAGGAAATAGCATCTTTATTTGAATACCGTCTATTAACCAATTTTTCGGAAATTCTGTTTCTGATAATTGAACACCATTATAGGTGCATTTAACATGCATTTCTTTATTCCATTCATTTAAATCCTCAGACCACTCAGGAAATTGTAATAATAGCATACGGCCAATATTTTTAGCTATTATCAATGACGGTAATATAATATATTTTCTAAGAATCGATTGAGTTATTAACATGGAACCTCTTATTACTTGAGCAAATGGAATGGTATCCCAGGCTTCTGCTACTTCTATCCGCGCTTTCTCTTTTCTTTTGTTCTCTTCTTTTTTGTCCTTTTCCTTTTTTTCCCTTTCTTTTATTTCTTCTTCTGTATAATCTGAAATTTTGAA
>NW_028129234.1:0-2500 GCF_055761805.1 Camellia sinensis
CTATTCGTAATAATTTTCCTTTATTCATTCTGTCTTTCTTTCTATTATTATATTTATGTATGAATTTTTCTAATTTATGGATAAAATACGATAAGGGCCAATATTAGAAAGACAAAAACCCATTGTTACGTTTCCACATCAAAGTGAAATATAGTACTTAGTTCTTTTTTCTTTCATTTAATGCCTATTGGTGTTCCAAAAGTGCCTTTTCGTAGTCCTGGAGAGGAAGATGCATCTTGGATTGACGTATAGTGCGACTTGTCAGATATATTGGGTCATATGGAATTTCTCCGTTTTCTCCCCCGATCGAGATATCCTCCGTTTCGCCCAAAAGAAAGATTAATTAAATCATTAAAAATTTGGAGCGTGAAGTGCAATTAGATCCCTTTTTGAGGGGAATTCATATTATTCTCAATTAGAATAATTTATGGTTAGCTTGATTGGACTAATCAAATGAAATATCCAGGCTCCGTTTAAAAAAAATCCAATTGGTAATCTATATGATTACTACTTGTATCATAAACGATTCGATTCCTATTTATAAAGAAAAGCAATCTCAAACCGTTAATCAATCGACTAATATTGATGAATACATCAAATATTTGGCAGAAGGCATGAAATGAATTAAAAAAAGGAAGTCATAGCAAAAAGAAGTGGTAAGGGGAGCATTTGTCCTATATGTGCAAATAAAAATTGGGCATATCTTTACCCGGAGTAGAGCATAAACCTAAAAAGATTGAAGAGGCCTATTCAGGAACAAGAAAATGACATCGTGATTTGGATTGGATCTCGATGAAACAATACATCAATGAGAAGTTAATTCGATAAGTTTTGAATTCTTTTTTTTATTATAAGTAAAGAAGCCAAAAAACGTCTTTATAGAAAAATCGAAGAAAAAGTCCTTTCGTTATTAGAAAGAGCCTACTATGAAAAAAGAAAGAGGACTGGAATCTACACATTGATTCTTTTTTTCGCAATTTTTTTTGAACCGTATGCCTCAAAAGGTGCATGTACGGTTTTTAAGGGATACAATTTTACCCTAATCAACCGACTTTATCGAGAAAGATTACTTTTTTTAGGTCAAGGGGTTGATAGCGAGATCTCGAATCAACTTATTGGTCTTATGGTATATCTCAGTATCGAAGATGATACCAAAGATCTGTATTTGTTTATAAACTCTCCTGGTGGATGGGTAATACCTGGAGTAGCCATTTATGATACTATGCAATTTGTGCAACCAGATGTACATACAATATGCATGGGATTAGCTGCTTCAATGGGATCTTTTCTCCTGGTTGGAGGAGAAATTACCAAACGTCTAGCATTCCCTCACGCTTGGCGCCAATGAGGTTTTTTTTTTCTCAAAAAAAAAGACTATGCCTTCGCCATATGAAATATGAATATTAAGTAAAAATAGCATGGCATTTCGAATTCGATATGAGAAAAATTTTTCTTGTTTTTTCAAAAGTTTTCAAAAGAGTAGATTATATTTATATATCGAGAGAGTAGTATGAGATAAAGGGTATTTCCGATTTATCTTATCTATCGGGAGTCCAGTTCAGCGTCACAAACTTTAACTTTTTTCTTTACTTTTTATTTGATCGGATCAAAAAGAAACTTTGGGATTGCTGAATCAGAGACAAATAAATAAAAAACAATAATAATAAATATATAAAGCAACGGAACCATCATAGTATTTTTAACTCCTCCGAAAAGAAGGGTGGTAATTTGATCATTTCCCGATCTGAGTCTGATAGATCCTATTTTTCTCTTGTTCGATGGAAGGTAAAGGTCAATCTTATTGTAAAGCCGTATGCAATGCGCAAAAGATGCCCGTACGGTTGTTCAATCCTTTTTTTCTTGTTATGTTATTCTTTCTCTTTCTTTTATCTTCACTTCATCGTACGAGATAGAGGAACCTTTATTATGTTATATCATCAGGGTAATGATTCATCAACCTGCTAGTTCTTTTTATGAAGCACAAACGGGCGAATTTATCCTGGAAGCGGAAGAACTGCTAAAACTGCGTGAAACCCTCACAAGGGTTTATGTACAAAGAACGGGCAAACCTTTATGGGTTGTATCCGAAGACATGGAAAGAGATGTTTTTATGTCAGCAACAGAAGCCCAATCTTATGGAATTGTTGATCTTGTAGCAGTTCAATGAAAATAGCATGGATATGGATTTCGCGAAACGCAAATCCGTGATTTGAGATTTTATCTTCTTACCGAGTTTAATATTCTATTAAATAGAAGTAATTCATAATCATTCGGTTAGGATCGATCTAAACCAGCCCATTATGTATACGATTCAACATGCCAACTATTAAACAACTTATTAGAAATACAAGACAGCCAATCAGAAATGTCACGAAATCCCCCGCTCTTGGGGGATGCCCTCAGCGTCGAGGAACATGTACTAGGGTGTATGTGCGACTCGTTCAGATCATGGGCTGGGACAAAACAAAAGAAAGAAACAATTTTTCCAGTATCAATGATC
>NW_028129240.1:50000-52500 GCF_055761805.1 Camellia sinensis
AAGAATATCTTTTACGTTTCCACCCAGTTTATCAGCTTTTTGTAAAATGATACAAAGAAAGATGTCCTTGTCCATAATAGAAAAACTCTCCTCTGATGAACTGTACAACCATTGGGTTTCGACCAACAAACAAAAAAGTAACAATCTAAACAAAAAGTTGATAAATAGAATTGAGGTTCTATCCAAAGAATTTCTTTCTCTGGATTTACTTGAAAAAAGGATTCGATTGTGTAATGATGAGCCTAAAAAAGAATACTTGCCCAAAATATATGATCCTTTCTTGAATGGACCACATCGTGGAACAATACAAAATTTGTTTTCACCTTTAATCATAAATGAAACTTCAATAGAAAATTTCATAGAAAAAAATAAGATTCATACTATCTTTCTTACTGATACGGATTCTCGAGAATTTAAAGATAAAACAGATATATTTGATAACAACCCATTATCAACAAAAATGAGTTATTTCTTGACTTTAATCAGTGAACTTAAATCAAATTTGAATTTGAAAGGATCTTCTTTATTTTCAGAACAAGGAAGAATGGATTCCGAAAATAAAACAAAATTTTTATTCAATGCAATTAGAAGTGATCTTAATGATCAAAAAAAAAAAAAAAAATCTATTGGAATAAAAGAAATCAGTAAAAAAGTCCCTCGATGGTCATACAAATTAATCAACGAATTAGAACAACAGGAAGGAGAAAGTGAAGAAGAAGTACCAATAGATTATCAGATTCGTTCAAGAAAAGCCAAACGTGTAGTGATTTTTACTGATAACCGGGGAAATACCGATCCTAATAATAAGGATACTAATAATTCTAATAAAAGAGACGAAGTAGCTTTGATACGATATTCGCAACAATCTGATTTTCGTCGAGACATAATCAAAGGTTCAATGCGAGCCCAAAGATGTAAAACAGTTATTTGGGAATTTTTTCAAGCAAATGCACATTCTCCGCTTTTTTTGGACAGAATAGACAAATCACACCCTTTTTTTTTTGATATCTCCGAACTGATAAAACTCATTTTTAGAAATTGTATAGGAAAGGGAGCAGAATTCAAAATTTCAGATTATACAGAAGAAGAAATAAAAGAAAGGGAAAAAAAGGAAAAGGACAAAAAAGAAGAGAACAAAAGAAAAGAGAAAGCGCGGATAGAAGTAGCAGAAGCCTGGGATACCATTCCATTTGCTCAAGTAATAAGAGGTTCCATGTTAATAACTCAATCGATTCTTAGAAAATATATTATATTACCGTCATTGATAATAGCTAAAAATATTGGCCGTATGCTATTATTACAATTTCCTGAGTGGTCTGAGGATTTAAATGAATGGAATAAAGAAATGCATGTTAAATGCACCTATAATGGTGTTCAATTATCAGAAACAGAATTTCCGAAAAATTGGTTAATAGACGGTATTCAAATAAAGATGCTATTTCCTTTCTGTCTGAAACCCTGGCACAGATCTAAGCCACGGTCCTCTCATATAGATCGAATCAAAAAGAAAGGACAAAAAGATGATTTTTTTTTTTTAACGGTTTGGGGAATGGAAGCTGAACTTCCTTTTGGTTCTCCCCAAAAACGGCCTTCCTTTTTTGAACCCATTTTTAAGAAACTCGAAAAAAAAATTGGAAAATTGAAAAAAAAGTATTTTATATTTCTAAAAGTTTTAAAAGAAAGAACAAAATTTCTAAATATCTCAAAAAAAACAAAAAAATGGATTATCAAGGGCATTCCGTTTTTAAAAAAAATAAAAAAAGAACTCTCAAAAGTAAATCCAATTCTATTATTTAGATTGAGAGAAATATATAAATCAAGCGAAACTAAAAAAAAAAAAGAAAAAGATTCTATAACCCGCAATCATATAATTCATAAATCCTTTAGTCGAATTCAATCTACATATTGGACAAATTTTTTACTGACAGAAAAAAAAATGAAAGATCTGACTGATAGAACAAGCACAATCAGAAATCAAATAAAAAGAATTACAAAAAATAAAAAAAAAGTGACTCCAGAAATAAATGATAGTCCTAATAAAACAAGTTATAATGCTAAAAGATTGGAATCACCAAATTGGCAAATATTAAAAAGAAGAAATACTCGATTAATCCGTAAATTACATTATTTTATAAAATTTTTCACTGAAAGGATATACGCAGATATCCTTCTATCTATTATTAATATTCCCAGAATTAATATACAACTTTTTGTTGAATCAACAAAAAAAATGATTGATAAATCCATTTACAATAATAAAAAAAATAAAAAAAGAATTAATAAAACAAATCAAAATAAAATGAATTTTATTTCGACTATAAAAAAGTCACTTTATAATATTAGTAATAAGAATTCACAGAATTTTTTTGACTTATCCTCCTTGTCACAAGCATATGTATTTTACAAAATATCACAAACACAAGTTCTTAACTTGTATAAGTTAAGATCTATTCTTCAATATCACGGAACGTCTTTTTTTCTTAAGACTTCAATAAAAGAT
>NW_028129241.1:7500-10000 GCF_055761805.1 Camellia sinensis
ATGCGAGCCCAAAGATGTAAAACAGTTATTTGGGAATTTTTTCAAGCAAATGCACATTCTCCGCTTTTTTTGGACAGAATAGACAAATCACACCCTTTTTTTTTTGATATCTCCGAACTGATAAAACTCATTTTTAGAAATTGTATAGGAAAGGGAGCAGAATTCAAAATTTCAGATTATACAGAAGAAGAAATAAAAGAAAGGGAAAAAAAGGAAAAGGACAAAAAAGAAGAGAACAAAAGAAAAGAGAAAGCGCGGATAGAAGTAGCAGAAGCCTGGGATACCATTCCATTTGCTCAAGTAATAAGAGGTTCCATGTTAATAACTCAATCGATTCTTAGAAAATATATTATATTACCGTCATTGATAATAGCTAAAAATATTGGCCGTATGCTATTATTACAATTTCCTGAGTGGTCTGAGGATTTAAATGAATGGAATAAAGAAATGCATGTTAAATGCACCTATAATGGTGTTCAATTATCAGAAACAGAATTTCCGAAAAATTGGTTAATAGACGGTATTCAAATAAAGATGCTATTTCCTTTCTGTCTGAAACCCTGGCACAGATCTAAGCCACGGTCCTCTCATATAGATCGAATCAAAAAGAAAGGACAAAAAGATGATTTTTTTTTTTTAACGGTTTGGGGAATGGAAGCTGAACTTCCTTTTGGTTCTCCCCAAAAACGGCCTTCCTTTTTTGAACCCATTTTTAAGAAACTCGAAAAAAAAATTGGAAAATTGAAAAAAAAGTATTTTATATTTCTAAAAGTTTTAAAAGAAAGAACAAAATTTCTAAATATCTCAAAAAAAACAAAAAAATGGATTATCAAGGGCATTCCGTTTTTAAAAAAAATAAAAAAAGAACTCTCAAAAGTAAATCCAATTCTATTATTTAGATTGAGAGAAATATATAAATCAAGCGAAACTAAAAAAAAAAAGAAAAAGATTCTATAACCCGCAATCATATAATTCATAAATCCTTTAGTCGAATTCAATCTACATATTGGACAAATTTTTTACTGACAGAAAAAAAAATGAAAGATCTGACTGATAGAACAAGCACAATCAGAAATCAAATAAAAAGAATTACAAAAAATAAAAAAAAAGTGACTCCAGAAATAAATGATAGTCCTAATAAAACAAGTTATAATGCTAAAAGATTGGAATCACCAAATTGGCAAATATTAAAAAGAAGAAATACTCGATTAATCCGTAAATTACATTATTTTATAAAATTTTTCACTGAAAGGATATACGCAGATATCCTTCTATCTATTATTAATATTCCCAGAATTAATATACAACTTTTTGTTGAATCAACAAAAAAAATGATTGATAAATCCATTTACAATAATAAAAAAAATAAAAAAAGAATTAATAAAACAAATCAAAATAAAATGAATTTTATTTCGACTATAAAAAAGTCACTTTATAATATTAGTAATAAGAATTCACAGAATTTTTTTGACTTATCCTCCTTGTCACAAGCATATGTATTTTACAAAATATCACAAACACAAGTTCTTAACTTGTATAAGTTAAGATCTATTCTTCAATATCACGGAACGTCTTTTTTTCTTAAGACTTCAATAAAAGATTATTTTGGAAAACAAGGAATAATTCATTATGAATTAAGACATAAGAAACTTCGGAATTCTGGAATAAATCAATGGAAAAACTGGTTAAGAGGTCATTATCAATACCATTTATCTCAGATTAGATGGTCTAGATTAATAGCAGCAAAATGGAAAAATAGAATCAATAAATGTCGTACAATTCAAAATCAAGATTTAAACAAAGAGAATTCATATGAAAAAGACCTATTAATTCATTACAAAAAACAAAACGATTACGAAGTATATTCATTACCAAATCAAAATGAGAATTTTCAAAAATACTATAGATATAATCTTTTATCTTATAGATCTATTAATTATGAAAATAAGAGGGACCCATATATTTATGGATCACCATTCCAAGTAAATAAGAATCGAGAGAGTTTTTATAATTACAACACACATAAACATAAGGGCAAATTTTTTGATATACTAGGGGATATCCCTATCAAAAATTATTTAGGAAAAAGTGATATTATGTATATGGAAAAAAATCCGGATCGAAAATATTTTGATTGGAAAATTCTCCATTTTTGTCTTAAAAAGAAAATCGATATTGAGGCCTGGATCAAGATCGATACCAACAAGAATAAAAATACTAAAACCGGGACTAATAATTATCAAATAATTGATAAAATTGATAAAAAAGATCTTTTTTATCTTACGATTCCTCAGGATCAAGAAATCAATTCACCCAATCAAAAAAAAATATTTTTTGATTGGATGGGAATGAATGAAGAAATACTAAGTCGTCCTATATCGAATCTGAAACTTTGGTTCTTCCCAGAATTTGTACTACTTTATAATGCATATAAAATGAAACCGTGGTTTATACCAAGCAAATTACTTTTTTTTAATATAAATGAAAATGGTAGTGAAAA
>NW_028129241.1:57500-60999 GCF_055761805.1 Camellia sinensis
GAATCATCAATGATTTAAAGCAGATAGATAGATCGAACAATAAATCAAATTTCTCTTTTTTCTCCTGAGATGAATAAATGAATAAAAAAGACTGATGTAAGGTAAGATTTAAGTCCTTATTCTTTCGATTCTGATTTTCTTAATTAGATGAAAGAATGGGGATTTATCAGATAGACTGAACAATTGTCACTCTTATAGATATTCTATGTTAAATATTTAAATTTTCAAATTTAAGAGATCCCATTTTTTTTTCACAAAGAAAAACTACTGTCACTGAAATAGAGCGATAACAATATATACATACAGGCTATGCATTTCCTCATTTTATATACGTATTTTGGTATTTTGTTTGACTTGAGATTCCGTAATCTTTCTATAATCTTGTCATAAAGTAAAGTGAATAAAATGTATGAATCACCCCTATCTCAATCCTTACATAGATTTACAATTATTCATTAGAACCAAACATGAAATACCTAAAAATGAAGTTCAAATAAAATACATCGATTACATATGTAACTTGATTGTTTATTAATAAGATTCGGACAGATAAAGCCAAACAAGTATAGATTAAGTCTTTGCTCCCCTTTTTACCCTAACCCAGTCTTAAGAAAGAGATTGAATCCCCTTAATAGAATTCAATTATAGTACCAAGAACTCCCTCTTGGTTAGAAATTCAGAGATCCACAGAGAATTAATAATTGGACTACTTCATTTAAAGAATAGGGAATAAGAGATAGGAAATATAGGTTCTTTCGCATTTCGATTAAAAATGCATCGTTGAAAATTCAATATGGGACGGAAGGTTTTTCTAAGTAACTAACTTCCCTCAATATAAATATGAAGAGAATAAACATATGATGAAAAGCCCGCCCAATTATTTTTGAATTCAAATCCTTGTGCTCTATGTTCCTATCTTATCTGGATTATAAATAGATTCAGTTAAATCTGTGTGTCATTTGAACTCGATTCAATTCAAGTTTGTGAAAGAAAGATATGATTCAGAGAAGAATCATTAAAAAGCAGAAAGAAGAATCACATTCTATCCAATATTAGACCTTTAAAATTTAAAAAGAAAGTTGTTCAAAAAAGAATCTTTATTCTAATAGAATGGAATATGCTCTGGGACGGAAGGATTCGAACCTCCGAATAACGGGACCAAAACCCGTTGCCTTACCACTTGGCCACGCCCCATTTTCATTTCTATTCGGCGCTAATAAAGAATAATGTTGGTATTGGTTGGTCGTCAATTCAAGTCCAAATATCTAAGAATAGATTAGATTGTTGCTAGGATTTTGACACGTATAGATATAGAATAAATTCAATTTATTGATCATTACATATAATTCAATTAAGATATTGTATGAAAGTATAATTTCTTCTATTCTCCTTTGAGAATGGGAGGATTTTTGATTGGGTGAATTCAAAGAAAAAGAAGGATTTTTTGTCTACCTTACTTTCTTCGTTTTTACTTATATCAAAAACTCAATCAAAATGCAATTATCTCCAAGAACAAAATGTCTGTTATGCTTAATATCTTTAGTTTGATCTGTATCTGTATTAATTCTGCCCTTTATTCGAGTAGTTTTTTCTTCGCCAAATTGCCCGAGGCCTATGCTTTTTTGAATCCAATTGTAGATGTTATGCCAGTCATACCTGTGCTTTTTTTTCTCTTAGCCTTTGTTTGGCAAGCTGCCGTAAGTTTTCGATGAGATCTTTAATATTATCCTAGAAAATTCATGATTTTTTCCAGAAATTCTAACAATTGATAAGATCAGATAAGTCTTACAATATGAACTCTCAATTCAAACATTGAAACTCTTGGATAGATGCGATAAATCTGAATCACCCCATTTCCCCATTCTGACTCTTTTTCTTTTCCAATGAAAGACACTAACCCTAATAAGGTCCTCCAGAATATCTAATTCTGGGTATGAAAGAAAATTTTAGTAATGAAAGACTCTTATGACAAATGAATTTAAATTTCTGAAAATTATTTTCTATTTCTAGAAAGCACTTCATTTCTTGGTGTCAAAAGAGAATATGTGGTATAAAAATAGACGATCTATTCTCTTTTTTTTTTTTCCAAAAAATTTGGAGATTGTGTAATGCTTACTCTCAAACTTTTCGTTTACACAGTAGTTATATTCTTTGTTTCTCTCTTCATCTTCGGATTCCTATCTAATGATCCAGGACGTAATCCTGGACGTGAAGAATAAAAAAAAAAAGGATTTTCGCTTTCCTTGCTTGATTTTCAAATTTTCTTAGGGTTTTATCTATTTCACACGTTTAACTACGAAAAAGGAAAAGGGATTTGAACAATTTGAAAGATAAATCAAATATCAAGTCATCAAGGGAAACGGAAAGAGAGGGATTCGAACCCTCGGTACAAATAACTCGTACAACGGATTAGCAATCCGCCGCTTTAGTCCACTCAGCCACCTCTCCCAATAAAAAAAAGATAATTACTATGTTACATTACACGTAAAGTAAGGATTCAAAAAAGTCTTTCTTTCTCTCTCTTTATCTTTATTATATAGATATGGTACAATTTTTATCAGCAATTCCATTTAGATAAAAGAAGGGCTGGAAAGATCCAATATAAATATAAAGAAAAATCAAAATAAAGAAGACTTCTTTTCTTTGATTTTGTTCGAAAAGGCCTTTTTTATCCCATGGCCGGGCTAGGTCAGTATCTAGCCGGGCCTTTTTTTGTTCCAACGAATCATAGTATCTGATTGAAAAAAAAATACTTGCTATTAAAGCAACAAGAAAGTGTCTTTTCTTATTATTCCTTTCTTCCTTTTTTATTTGCTTTTTTTTAACTACTTTACTGGAAACTGGAATAAAAAAAAGAAAACTATGAATTCTTACACAATGCATTTTTTGTTATGATTTCGGTGTTTTTATCGAGCCGTATCTATCAAAATTCCTCCAGTAAAAGAAAAGAGAAAACTTCTTTTTTAGTTATTTAAATGAATCCTCTTTTCCGAATCTAATTAAACCCCCACGAAAAAAGTTAACACTCTAATTTTCATGATTTTTTTATGATCCTATCTTGATTACGCCCAATTCCCTGTTCGACAAAAGATCCATTTGTATACAATAATCACATTGTAGCGGGTATAGTTTAGTGGTAAAAGTGCGATTCGTTCTATTAACCCCCTTAATAGTTAAGGGGTCTTTCGGTTTAATTCATATTCCGATCAAAAACTTTATTTCTTAAAAGGATTTAATCCTTTACCTCTCAATGACAGATTCGAGGAAAAATATGCATTCTCGTGATTTGTATTCAAAGACCAATTAGAAATTGAAAAATTGGATTATGAAATTGCGAAACATAATTTTTGAATTGGATTAATACTTCCAATTGAATAAGTATGGATAAAGGATCCATGGATGAAGATAGAAAAGTAGATTTCTAATCGTAACTAAATATTCAATTTTAAATTTGTAGAGAAGAAATTGAAGAAAAATAGCTATTAAACGATGACTTTGG
>NW_028129243.1:45000-47500 GCF_055761805.1 Camellia sinensis
TAAAAGATTGGAATCACCAAATTGGCAAATATTAAAAAGAAGAAATACTCGATTAATCCGTAAATTACATTATTTTATAAAATTTTTCACTGAAAGGATATACGCAGATATCCTTCTATCTATTATTAATATTCCCAGAATTAATATACAACTTTTTGTTGAATCAACAAAAAAAATGATTGATAAATCCATTTACAATAATAAAAAAAATAAAAAAAGAATTAATAAAACAAATCAAAATAAAATGAATTTTATTTCGACTATAAAAAAGTCACTTTATAATATTAGTAATAAGAATTCACAGAATTTTTTTGACTTATCCTCCTTGTCACAAGCATATGTATTTTACAAAATATCACAAACACAAGTTCTTAACTTGTATAAGTTAAGATCTATTCTTCAATATCACGGAACGTCTTTTTTTCTTAAGACTTCAATAAAAGATTATTTTGGAAAACAAGGAATAATTCATTATGAATTAAGACATAAGAAACTTCGGAATTCTGGAATAAATCAATGGAAAAACTGGTTAAGAGGTCATTATCAATACCATTTATCTCAGATTAGATGGTCTAGATTAATAGCAGCAAAATGGAAAAATAGAATCAATAAATGTCGTACAATTCAAAATCAAGATTTAAACAAAGAGAATTCATATGAAAAAGACCTATTAATTCATTACAAAAAACAAAACGATTACGAAGTATATTCATTACCAAATCAAAATGAGAATTTTCAAAAATACTATAGATATAATCTTTTATCTTATAGATCTATTAATTATGAAAATAAGAGGGACCCATATATTTATGGATCACCATTCCAAGTAAATAAGAATCGAGAGAGTTTTTATAATTACAACACACATAAACATAAGGGCAAATTTTTTGATATACTAGGGGATATCCCTATCAAAAATTATTTAGGAAAAAGTGATATTATGTATATGGAAAAAAATCCGGATCGAAAATATTTTGATTGGAAAATTCTCCATTTTTGTCTTAAAAAGAAAATCGATATTGAGGCCTGGATCAAGATCGATACCAACAAGAATAAAAATACTAAAACCGGGACTAATAATTATCAAATAATTGATAAAATTGATAAAAAAGATCTTTTTTATCTTACGATTCCTCAGGATCAAGAAATCAATTCACCCAATCAAAAAAAAATATTTTTTGATTGGATGGGAATGAATGAAGAAATACTAAGTCGTCCTATATCGAATCTGAAACTTTGGTTCTTCCCAGAATTTGTACTACTTTATAATGCATATAAAATGAAACCGTGGTTTATACCAAGCAAATTACTTTTTTTTAATATAAATGAAAATGGTAGTGAAAATAAAAACATCAATAGAAAGCAAAAGGGGGTTATACCCTCGAATGAAAAAAAAAAAATGGAATTAAAGAATAAAAATAAAAAAGAAAAAGAATCTGCAGGCCAAAGAGATCTTAGATCAAATGCACAAAACCAAGTAAATCTTGTATCTGTTCCCTCAACCGAACAAAAAGATATTGAAGAAGATTATTCAGAATCAAACATGAAAAACCGTAAAAAGAAAAAACAATACAAGAGCAATACCGAAGCAGAACTAGATTTCTTCCTGAAAAAGTATTTACTTTTTCAATTGAGATGGGATAATGCTTTGAATCAAAGAATGATCAATAATATCAAAGTATATTGTCTCCTGCTTAGACTGAGAAATCCAAGAAAAATTACTATATCCTCTATTCAAAGGAGAGAAATGAATCTGGATATAATGCTGATTCAGAAGAATTTAACTCTTACAGAATTGATGAAAAGGGGGATATTAATTATCGAACCCCTTCGTCTGTCTGTAAAAAATGATGGACAGTTTATTATGTATCAAACCATAGGTATTTCATTAGTTCATACGAGTAGGCATCAAACTAATCAAAGATACCGAGAACAAAGATATGTTGATAAGAAGGATAAGGATTTTGATGAATCCATTTCAAGGCATCATCAAAGGATAACCGGAAATAGAAAAAAAAATCATTATGATTTGCTTGTTCCTGAAAATATTTTATCGTCTAGATGTCGTAGAGAATTGAGAATTCTAATTTGTTTCAATTCAAAGACTAAGCATGATGTGAATAGAAATCCAATATTTTGCAATGGGAACAAGGTCAAAAATTGGAGTCGATTTTTTGATGAAAATAAAGATCTTGATAGAGATAAATTAATTAAATTCAAATTTTTTCTTTGGCCCAATTATCGATTAGAAGATTTAGCTTGTATGAATCGCTATTGGTTTGATACCAATAATGGCAGTCGTTTCAGCATGTTAAGGATACATATGTACCCACGATTGAAAATTCGTTGATGATACATTTTTCCTATCTATCCTGTACCATATCTGCTATATGAAAATAAACAGATGCACACATGACTTGTCTTCCATCTCATTCTAATATATGATACTAATTCAATAACGTATCAATTATATCTAGAAACAAATCAACAAAATTTTCTT
>NW_028129244.1:27500-30000 GCF_055761805.1 Camellia sinensis
ATTATTTGATAATTATTAGTCCCGGTTTTAGTATTTTTATTCTTGTTGGTATCGATCTTGATCCAGGCCTCAATATCGATTTTCTTTTTAAGACAAAAATGGAGAATTTTCCAATCAAAATATTTTCGATCCGGATTTTTTTCCATATACATAATATCACTTTTTCCTAAATAATTTTTGATAGGGATATCCCCTAGTATATCAAAAAATTTGCCCTTATGTTTATGTGTGTTGTAATTATAAAAACTCTCTCGATTCTTATTTACTTGGAATGGTGATCCATAAATATATGGGTCCCTCTTATTTTCATAATTAATAGATCTATAAGATAAAAGATTATATCTATAGTATTTTTGAAAATTCTCATTTTGATTTGGTAATGAATATACTTCGTAATCGTTTTGTTTTTTGTAATGAATTAATAGGTCTTTTTCATATGAATTCTCTTTGTTTAAATCTTGATTTTGAATTGTACGACATTTATTGATTCTATTTTTCCATTTTGCTGCTATTAATCTAGACCATCTAATCTGAGATAAATGGTATTGATAATGACCTCTTAACCAGTTTTTCCATTGATTTATTCCAGAATTCCGAAGTTTCTTATGTCTTAATTCATAATGAATTATTCCTTGTTTTCCAAAATAATCTTTTATTGAAGTCTTAAGAAAAAAAGACGTTCCGTGATATTGAAGAATAGATCTTAACTTATACAAGTTAAGAACTTGTGTTTGTGATATTTTGTAAAATACATATGCTTGTGACAAGGAGGATAAGTCAAAAAAATTCTGTGAATTCTTATTACTAATATTATAAAGTGACTTTTTTATAGTCGAAATAAAATTCATTTTATTTTGATTTGTTTTATTAATTCTTTTTTTATTTTTTTTATTATTGTAAATGGATTTATCAATCATTTTTTTTGTTGATTCAACAAAAAGTTGTATATTAATTCTGGGAATATTAATAATAGATAGAAGGATATCTGCGTATATCCTTTCAGTGAAAAATTTTATAAAATAATGTAATTTACGGATTAATCGAGTATTTCTTCTTTTTAATATTTGCCAATTTGGTGATTCCAATCTTTTAGCATTATAACTTGTTTTATTAGGACTATCATTTATTTCTGGAGTCACTTTTTTTTTATTTTTTGTAATTCTTTTTATTTGATTTCTGATTGTGCTTGTTCTATCAGTCAGATCTTTCATTTTTTTTTCTGTCAGTAAAAAATTTGTCCAATATGTAGATTGAATTCGACTAAAGGATTTATGAATTATTTGATTGCGGGTTATAGAATCTTTTTCTTTTTTTTTTTTAGTTTCGCTTGATTTATATATTTCTCTCAATCTAAATAATAGAATTGGATTTACTTTTGAGAGTTCTTTTTTTATTTTTTTTAAAAACGGAATGCCCTTGATAATCCATTTTTTTGTTTTTTTTGAGATATTTAGAAATTTTGTTCTTTCTTTTAAAACTTTTAGAAATATAAAATACTTTTTTTTCAATTTTCCAATTTTTTTTTCGAGTTTCTTAAAAATGGGTTCAAAAAAGGAAGGCCGTTTTTGGGGAGAACCAAAAGGAAGTTCAGCTTCCATTCCCCAAACCGTTAAAAAAAAAAATCATCTTTTTGTCCTTTCTTTTTGATTCGATCTATATGAGAGGACCGTGGCTTAGATCTGTGCCAGGGTTTCAGACAGAAAGGAAATAGCATCTTTATTTGAATACCGTCTATTAACCAATTTTTCGGAAATTCTGTTTCTGATAATTGAACACCATTATAGGTGCATTTAACATGCATTTCTTTATTCCATTCATTTAAATCCTCAGACCACTCAGGAAATTGTAATAATAGCATACGGCCAATATTTTTAGCTATTATCAATGACGGTAATATAATATATTTTCTAAGAATCGATTGAGTTATTAACATGGAACCTCTTATTACTTGAGCAAATGGAATGGTATCCCAGGCTTCTGCTACTTCTATCCGCGCTTTCTCTTTTCTTTTGTTCTCTTCTTTTTTGTCCTTTTCCTTTTTTTCCCTTTCTTTTATTTCTTCTTCTGTATAATCTGAAATTTTGAATTCTGCTCCCTTTCCTATACAATTTCTAAAAATGAGTTTTATCAGTTCGGAGATATCAAAAAAAAAAGGGTGTGATTTGTCTATTCTGTCCAAAAAAAGCGGAGAATGTGCATTTGCTTGAAAAAATTCCCAAATAACTGTTTTACATCTTTGGGCTCGCATTGAACCTTTGATTATGTCTCGACGAAAATCAGATTGTTGCGAATATCGTATCAAAGCTACTTCGTCTCTTTTATTAGAATTATTAGTATCCTTATTTTTAGGATCGGTATTCCCGGTTATCAGTAAAAATCACTACACGTTTGGGCTTTTTCTTGAACGAATCTGATAATCTATTGGTACTTCTTCTTCACTTTCTCCTTCCTGTTGTTCTAATTCGTTGATTAATTGTATGACCATCGAGGGACTTTTTTA
>NW_028129246.1:15000-17500 GCF_055761805.1 Camellia sinensis
GCACAATCAGAAATCAAATAAAAAGAATTACAAAAAATAAAAAAAAAGTGACTCCAGAAATAAATGATAGTCCTAATAAAACAAGTTATAATGCTAAAAGATTGGAATCACCAAATTGGCAAATATTAAAAAGAAGAAATACTCGATTAATCCGTAAATTACATTATTTTATAAAATTTTTCACTGAAAGGATATACGCAGATATCCTTCTATCTATTATTAATATTCCCAGAATTAATATACAACTTTTTGTTGAATCAACAAAAAAAATGATTGATAAATCCATTTACAATAATAAAAAAAATAAAAAAAGAATTAATAAAACAAATCAAAATAAAATGAATTTTATTTCGACTATAAAAAAGTCACTTTATAATATTAGTAATAAGAATTCACAGAATTTTTTTGACTTATCCTCCTTGTCACAAGCATATGTATTTTACAAAATATCACAAACACAAGTTCTTAACTTGTATAAGTTAAGATCTATTCTTCAATATCACGGAACGTCTTTTTTTCTTAAGACTTCAATAAAAGATTATTTTGGAAAACAAGGAATAATTCATTATGAATTAAGACATAAGAAACTTCGGAATTCTGGAATAAATCAATGGAAAAACTGGTTAAGAGGTCATTATCAATACCATTTATCTCAGATTAGATGGTCTAGATTAATAGCAGCAAAATGGAAAAATAGAATCAATAAATGTCGTACAATTCAAAATCAAGATTTAAACAAAGAGAATTCATATGAAAAAGACCTATTAATTCATTACAAAAAACAAAACGATTACGAAGTATATTCATTACCAAATCAAAATGAGAATTTTCAAAAATACTATAGATATAATCTTTTATCTTATAGATCTATTAATTATGAAAATAAGAGGGACCCATATATTTATGGATCACCATTCCAAGTAAATAAGAATCGAGAGAGTTTTTATAATTACAACACACATAAACATAAGGGCAAATTTTTTGATATACTAGGGGATATCCCTATCAAAAATTATTTAGGAAAAAGTGATATTATGTATATGGAAAAAAATCCGGATCGAAAATATTTTGATTGGAAAATTCTCCATTTTTGTCTTAAAAAGAAAATCGATATTGAGGCCTGGATCAAGATCGATACCAACAAGAATAAAAATACTAAAACCGGGACTAATAATTATCAAATAATTGATAAAATTGATAAAAAAGATCTTTTTTATCTTACGATTCCTCAGGATCAAGAAATCAATTCACCCAATCAAAAAAAATATTTTTTGATTGGATGGGAATGAATGAAGAAATACTAAGTCGTCCTATATCGAATCTGAAACTTTGGTTCTTCCCAGAATTTGTACTACTTTATAATGCATATAAAATGAAACCGTGGTTTATACCAAGCAAATTACTTTTTTTTAATATAAATGAAAATGGTAGTGAAAATAAAAACATCAATAGAAAGCAAAAGGGGGTTATACCCTCGAATGAAAAAAAAAAAATGGAATTAAAGAATAAAAATAAAAAAGAAAAAGAATCTGCAGGCCAAAGAGATCTTAGATCAAATGCACAAAACCAAGTAAATCTTGTATCTGTTCCCTCAACCGAACAAAAAGATATTGAAGAAGATTATTCAGAATCAAACATGAAAAACCGTAAAAAGAAAAAACAATACAAGAGCAATACCGAAGCAGAACTAGATTTCTTCCTGAAAAAGTATTTACTTTTTCAATTGAGATGGGATAATGCTTTGAATCAAAGAATGATCAATAATATCAAAGTATATTGTCTCCTGCTTAGACTGAGAAATCCAAGAAAAATTACTATATCCTCTATTCAAAGGAGAGAAATGAATCTGGATATAATGCTGATTCAGAAGAATTTAACTCTTACAGAATTGATGAAAAGGGGGATATTAATTATCGAACCCCTTCGTCTGTCTGTAAAAAATGATGGACAGTTTATTATGTATCAAACCATAGGTATTTCATTAGTTCATACGAGTAGGCATCAAACTAATCAAAGATACCGAGAACAAAGATATGTTGATAAGAAGGATAAGGATTTTGATGAATCCATTTCAAGGCATCATCAAAGGATAACCGGAAATAGAAAAAAAAAATCATTATGATTTGCTTGTTCCTGAAAATATTTTATCGTCTAGATGTCGTAGAGAATTGAGAATTCTAATTTGTTTCAATTCAAAGACTAAGCATGATGTGAATAGAAATCCAATATTTTGCAATGGGAACAAGGTCAAAAATTGGAGTCGATTTTTTGATGAAAATAAAGATCTTGATAGAGATAAATTAATTAAATTCAAATTTTTTCTTTGGCCCAATTATCGATTAGAAGATTTAGCTTGTATGAATCGCTATTGGTTTGATACCAATAATGGCAGTCGTTTCAGCATGTTAAGGATACATATGTACCCACGATTGAAAATTCGTTGATGATACATTTTTCCTATCTATCCTGTACCATATCTGCTATATGAAAATAAACAGAT